>NC_045598.1:1619935-1704935 GCF_009762305.2 Zalophus californianus | reverse complement strand
TTTGCGTATAACACCCAGTGCTCCGGGCAGTATGGGCCCTCCTTAATCCCCATCACCAGGCTAATCCCTCCCCCCACGCCCTCCCCTCTAGAACCCTCAGTTTGTTTTTCAGAGTCCATCGTCTCTCATGGGTCGGGAGACCCCCTTTCTACCCTTGATCTTCTGTTAGGGGTCACCTCTTCCTGCTGCAAAAGCCAGAGCCATTCACGGATGCAAGTCCCCCAGCGTGGCCACAGGAGAGCGGAAGGCCCCGTGGCCCTGCTCCAGGATCATCTTACAGACCAGACATTAAACACAAGTTTCTTCAAAGCCACTTGGTGCTGCAGTCCCACTGGAAACAGGACTTTGCGGAGTTGGTACTGTTTGGAGGAGAAAGGAATCTAGAGAAGGAGGTAGCCAAGGTCAGGAAGCCGTGTCATGCAGCCTGGGGCAGGGCCAAGCTTGGCCGAGCAGGAACAGGCACGCCTGGGCGCCCTCTGGACCCTCGGCCACTGCGTTCTGGAAGCCTGCTCTGCTGTCCCTGAACGACACCCTCGACATTCTCCTGGCAAAATTCCATCTCACGGGTGATGTCTTTGCCCTAGACGGAATGACCTTCCCACTGACGCCCAGCCCTTTCAAGGTTATTCAAAGTCGTGGCCCTCAGCGGCCCTGACCAGAAGTCGACCCCACTGCTCTGGCGGGGAGAGGCCGCTGCCCCTTCTGGCCCCTCAGCTGCCCCGGCCACCTCTGGAAGCTGGAGGGCCACTGCGGGCACGCTCGGGGAACTGAACATTCAGTCTCAGCCACAGTCATTCCTGGTCCCTCACGGGTCCTGCTTTTCCCGTGAACAGCCGGCGCACACCGGACTCCGGAACTTTATCAATGAGGAATCAGAGGGAGGACGCTCCCTGAGTTCAAACCAATAGAATGCACCCTTCCAAAACTATCCTGAAGGTCCAGCATTTACGAATGGCCTCAGAGGCACTACCTCGGCCTTCACAGAAGCTTAAGCCTACAAGGCCCTTAGTCAATCCCCTCCCTTACATCTGAGGACACTGGCCTGGAGGACGGGGAGCGACAGCCCAGCACAGGCTGCAGGAGGGCAGAGCCCGGGCGGGGCTGGGAGTCGGCAGCACCTCTGAGCTGGCATGGGCACTCTCCAACAGGTGGGCGAGCGTGGGGCACCCCTGTGTGGCCATCTCGATGCAGATGGAGGGTCCCTGGGTCTGGGCACTGCCTGGCCACAGCTCCTGAACAGACTTGGAAAGCCGGACAGAAGTGCAGACAGCAGCAAACGCGCCCCCACAGAGCAGAGCAGACTGCAAACTCGCCTGGGCCCTCCCTGCCTTGTCGGCTTTCCTCCCTGTACGCTGGGGAGGCCTGGGCACTCTCTGGGGGTCCCAGACACTGGGGGCCTCTTTGACCTCATGCAAGGGGCTTCCTGTGCAACCCTCGAACCTGGGGGAGCCTGAGGACGAGGCGGTATAGGTGAGGCTGTGGGCTCCTTGGCGTCGGCTGGCTCGGGCTGGACAGAGAGAGGGCGGGGGGGGGGGCTCGCCCCACCCGGACCCCTGGCACATGTAGAGAGCACCTGTCCACCTGTCTGGTGGCCGCCCCTCCACTGCCCGTCATGTCCCAGGGAAAGCGGGGTCACTGAGCCATTCGCAGAGAAGGACACTTGGGGCAGAGAGGGACTTCCGAACAAGAGGGCTGGGGTAGGACTGGCTCGGCCAGGATGGGCCACAGGCAGGACAGCCGCTGGCTGACAGTGCTGCGCCCGGGGGGCCAGCTTTCTCACAGCTCCTGCTCCTGGTGAGGAACCCCGGCCAGGTCAGGCCCCGTGAGGACGTCCGTCTGTGACTGGTCGGTCCAGTGCCTGGGCTGCTCCCATCGGGCGCGCCCCAATTTCCCTGGGGGCTCCTGCCCACCCCTCAGCCAGCGGCCCCCTCCCTGAAATCGTCCTGCCTGACACTCCAACAGCCTCCCTCCACCCACAGCTACAGGAGCAGTGAGCCCTAGGCAGGGCCTGCGTGTGGGCATACGGAAGGGGGGCCTGGACAGAAGCCCCTCAAAGCCCAGAGCAATCAATGCCTTCTCCTCTCGCCCCCTAGCTGCTGCTCAGAAGGGGAGCAAGAGTGGGGCTCACAGAACAGGGTTCACAGAATGGGGTTGAGATCAACCCAGAATCAGAGAACCTTAGGGCAGCAGCCCAGAATTCACCTCTGAACAGAGAAATCCTCACATGTGACCCCGCTGCATAAGCAGTGAACTCTGCAAGGTTCTGGCTGGAGCAGGTTGCCCCCACCGCCTGGGGGCCCTCAAATCCAGCTTCTGCGCCTGGCCCAAGCCCCCCACTTGTGCATGAGAAGCAGGGAAGTGGCTTACTCAGGACGACGCCCCAGAGCGCCAGCAAGCCGCTGCGCTTCTGTGGGACCCAGCGCCCCAACGCCCTGGCACCCTGCTGCTCCTCCTGACCCCGGTGGGCGGGGGAGGGGAGGGGACTAGGGGCCATGCGGATGGCACCCTGACCTCCGGGTGTCTGAGAAGGCCAGAGCCTCGAAGTCCCTCCCAGGGGCTCCAGCCACGCACATGCTGGGTCTGGGGTCCCGTTAAAGGCACCAGCACCTTCGTCTGCAGGTCACGTGAAGGCAGAGCCTCCCCCAAAGGGGAGGGTCCATCTGCTCAGCACTGAGGTCTGCAGAGGTCTGGGCGGGGTCGCAGGGAGCCAGGAGAGGAAACCAAAAGCAAGAGAGGACACAGAGGGCCGAGGGGCAAGGGTCGACAAGGGCTGGCAGGGGAGCTCCTTCTTTCCCCTTCGCCGAAGATACACTGGGGAGCATCTGCCATGAGGACACTGGGTGGGGCTGGGAGGGCTCCCGGGACATGAGGTCCTCGAATCCCCCCCCCGTCCCTGCCCAGACCCCATGTGAGCTCCCTGGACGCTGCAGACACCGGGCTGATATTGGGTTACAGTCATGCGGGGGACACGGCTGTTGTTTCCGTAAGAAGAAAGGGAGCAAGAGAGAAACAGAAAGACGTGCTCACACAAGCTCAGGGCTGGAAGGCAGCCCGTGGGGGTCCCATGGCCCGGCCGCCTCACATCTCATGGGAACGGGGCAGGGGGGTACCCAGAGCTCAGGCCCTGCAGGGGAAGGAGGCTGGAGACCAGACACTGCCCCACGCGTCTCCCGGTTTGGAGGGCGCTCTCCCTTCTTATCTGTGGTGGAAATGACAGGAGACCAGGGCGGCGGAGTGCGGGGTTCTGTGCGTGCGTGCGCCCCAGTCCCATGTGACCTACTGAGGAACACAGCAGCAGCCTGCTTCCAGGGAAATGTCTAGGACTCCCTCACGGAAAGCGGCTACCAACGGGTCCACATCCCGCCTCGGGGCGCCGCCCAGCCAGCCGGTGAGCTGGGGTCCCCACGGCCACTGCGCAGCCCACCCTCGGGGCAGACGCCTGGGCCCAGCCGCAGCGACAACTTTTTCTTGCTGCAGCCGGCGGCAGACAATCGAGGAAGCGCCCCGTCCCCCTGCCCCGTGGCACTCGTCAAGGTAAACAAACGTCCACTCTCCGGACGGCGTGTGACTCCGGAGTCCCAGGTGGGCACGACCCGTGGAGGCCATGTCCTGATGCCCGCAGCTGCCTGACGCCCGGGAGGGGCACAAGTTCGGGCGTTCGCACCAGCTGGGAACAGCCCCGCTCCTGCATGCCCCCTATGCGGATGCCGGCCCACGAGACCCACAGCAAGTTTCAAAGTGAGGTGAAGGGTTCTCTGGAGTGGCCTGAGGACACGGGGGGTGGGGGGCACACGCAGGGCTCTGGCCGGAGCTGCAAAGGCCAACCCACCCCTCCCCGGACCCCCGCCCCCCGGCGCCCGGGGCAGGGCTCCCCACGCTTAGCCAGGCAGCGTGTCCTTTGCTTGTTCACAGATGTTTCTACTAGGTTTTGCAAATGTGCTCCAGGCCTAAGACATCACTGTTTGTTCTAGAAATCAAAAGGTCTTGCCTGGCTGTGAAAGATGCCTGACCATCACCGCCCTGAGTCCCCCCCAGCCCTTCCTACAGGACCGGACCCCCGATGAATGCACCCGGGAGGGGACGCTCAGGCCGCTTTCGGTTTCTCATGAGCTTAGTTTTAGAACATGCTCCCGGCTCTGCAGGCTGAAGCTTTCGCTTGGCTCGATGCACAGCGTCTGCTCCCGTGGGTGGAAAGTCCATGACAGGACCCCGAATGTTGAAGAGCATTGTGCATAAAGCACGATGGGCTCCCGAGGGTCAGGAGAAAATGTTCCCTTCCACAGTGGCACGCACTCCCTATCACAGGGTGCTTGGGGCCTTCCCGGGTCTTTGCTTTGCGTTCTGTGTGACTCATTTCCAAGGGCTGTCACCACTCCCAGAGCCAGGAGGGTAGGAATGGACCCCCTGTTTCAGAAAGTTCTGAATCTGTTCAGCGTCTCTGTCTTTTTGCCTATTTCTCTCTGTTCCCCTGTGGTTCTCAAAAATCAGGACTAGCAAAGCACAACAGAATAAGGTCATTTATTTCCACAAAATTTATCATCCCCTTAACGGGCAGCCGTGGCCAGCATATTATTTACACCATGCCGGGCCCCACTCTGCACCCCAGACTCCGATCCTCAGCAGCTGGGGCAGCCGGGAGGGTCCCGGCAGAGGCCAGGCTCAGCTTTGATATCTCACTGATAACGTATTGTACAATTAGATCAATTTGACAATTTCCATTATGGCTGATAAAATATTTATCGAGCCTTGGAGATGATGTCTGATCTCCGCATCATTTGTTCTGCTAATGGGGGGGGCGGCTGACGAGGCCGCAGACCACGCAGACAGAGCCGGGAGCCCGCTCCTCATCCCCTGCTCCCCATTAGGTTTGCAAATTGCTGGCACCAGTCATAAATTACCGCCCAGCCCAGCGAGATTGATGCCGAGCTGACGGGGCAGGTGGGTGACTTGTGATGACATTGTTCCATAGAAGCATTAATCATGGCAGAAAGAGAAAATACCCTCAAATTGGCCCTAAGTCTAAATATTAAGGAATGAGAAGCAGGCAGCTGGAGGATGGTTTTACCAAGAGCTGGAAATTGGGAAATGAAAAACATTTTCTACTATTTAACAAATCATCTTAATAATTTCCAGTGGTGTGCTCGCAGTTCCGGGGAGCCCAGACTGCCGTGCCCTCCTGCCGTCAGGGATGTTTCGTGGCGCAGGCCGGAGACACAGAAGCTGCCTCTGCCCGGGGCTCGGAGCTGCAGGCTGGGCTGCCCGTTTGGCCGGGAGCACGCACGGCCGCACGCCGTCCTCTGCGGGGATGGAGGTCCAGTGCAGCCACACACACTCTGGAGACCGAGGCGAGGACCCAGATGGGCTGCAGGGGGCTCTGGGGTGCAGGGAGGACCGCTCGGCCGTGTGCCCGCCCCCACGACCCTGCCTGCAGGGGCAGCGCGGGTGCCCAGGCGCTGTTTCTGAGCCCACGAGCGTCTGCAGCCCTGAGCCGGGCAGTGCGGGGAAATATCGCTGCAAAGGACAAATGACCCTTAATGAATCACCCCTGAGTTAGAGAAGCCCACGTGCTTTTAACGGCAAATGGAAAGCAAGCACCCCAGCGAGTGCGTGGGCACCGCGGTCTGGGGCCCGTTCTCAGCAGAGATGAGTGTCAGCAGGGGAGGGTGGGGACGAGCTCGGCCCCTCGGCCTGGGCCCTCCCGAGGCTGGTGGGCGCATCCCGAATCGGGGGCCTGTGTGAGCCCCCGGTAGCCGCCTTTCTCCTCGGAAGGCTGCAGTGCAGAGTAATTAAATTAAATTGATGCTGTCCCTGCTTTGAGGCCACCCTTGATTTAAGGCCAGAAAAGGAAGCAATTAAATTTAATAAAAACCAGGTTCCTAAACAAAGATATATGGCCAGTGCGGCCATCCGGAGACTGCATCGCCCCGTAAGAGCCCACTCTGGGTGCTGCCGATGTCGGGTTTAAAATAAAAGAAATAATCACCTCCCAGAGCCTCCTTTCTAACGCACTGCCCTCCAACGCTGGTCTCGTTAATGACTTTGTCAAGAAGCAGAAGCCGACAGTCCCTCTCGGAGGGAGAGCTGTGACCACTGCTGACTGGGGACACGGAGCCGGCGAGCTCGTCCGGCAGGGGCAATTAAAGGTGGGCTGTCGGGGCTCAAGGTCAGGGTGCGAGGTGACAGCTCTGAGGCTAGGGATGGGATGAGGAATGGGAGGTGGCCGGCATCCCGGCTTGCTTCCTGCCGAGGCCGCGGCGGCGTCCCTGCGTCCACCCCTGCCCCCAAATCACTCAGCCCTGAGCTCTTCCGCCCGTGACAGGAGCGGCTCCCTCTCTTGTTAACAGGCCGGGGGCACGTGCGCGGCTTCCAAGGCGGGCCCCTCGCATTCTGAGACCGGTCTCTGTTCTCAGCGGTGAGCAAACCCGTGGCAGCCCAGGCGGAGAGAACTCAACCAAGGCGAGACACAGCCCAGGGTGCTGACGATTATTCGCGCTGGCATCGACGACAGTGAGCTGGCCATCCCCTGCGTGCCCCTAAGACACAGCGCTGCGGGAGCCCCCAGCGGGATCCCCACCCCCCCGCCAGCCGCCCGGTCCCCTCGCTCCCCTGGCTGGGTGACCGGCAAACCGGGACACAAGTTCTCTGCTATCAGTCTGCTCCCGCTTTGGGCAAAGGGGCACGTGATTCATTATTTAAACACCAGCCCCCCCACCAGGTCACCAAGGGCGGCCCTGGCCCTGCTTCTCCTATGGGTCCTATTCCTGAAAATGCTGGTTGTGCGGCGGGGGGCAGGGTGCGGGGAGGATTCCCTGGGGAGGGCGAGTTCGGGCAGCCACGGTGCCAGGCGGGGCGGGGGTGTGGGTCAGCCGGCCGGCCCCTCCGAAGCGGGAGAGCAGAAAAGGGCAAACATGTCGGTGTTTCGATTTGCTGGGAGGGTAAGTCCCGGAGACCACGGGAGCTCTGAGCACCGGGGCCAGGGCCTCTCTGAGAACAGAAGCCTCATTCTCCCCCCTCCCAAAGGTCAGAGTTGACCACCCACGGCACCCAGGCAAACCGGCTGAGGGGGAGGTATGGGGCGGCACAGGCAACTGTTCTCGTTCCTCCTCTTTCTTACCAAAGGATTATGAAAATAGCAACCAAACTAGAGAAATCTCAAATCCACCAGCCCCAAGCCTGGGCACGAGGCTCATTCCCTGAGGTCCTCGGAGACGGCGCAGTGACCTCGAGGCCACGCCCCTCCACAACATGGCTGGGAGGCCTGTGCCCTGACATCTGCTAGGCCAGGGCAGGGAAGCCTTCTAGAACTTTCTAGAACTTCCCAGAACTTTCTGGGACACAGCTTTCAAACCTCCTAACGAGCCAGCACCGTATTCTGAAAGGAAGAGTCTGCGAGAAGCGGGCAGGCCCTCTCCGTTGCCTTCCGAGCGAACTTTGCCCACCACTCCTGGGGCCAGCCAGCCACAGAGCCGGAGGGAAATCAGGCCCCGGAAGTGAGTGTGGTTTGTTGGGTGGTTCGGATCAGGGCACCTCAAGGGGAAGCAGAGGACGCTGTGCCCACCTTACGCCCACGCGGGAACACAGGACCGTGGCGCTCTAGGACGTGGACGCAGGCGCGTGGGCCTGCCCGGGAGAGGCGGGCCGTGGACAGCACCAGGCACAGCCCGCACCCACCTGCGCACGGACAGTGCACCCTGAGACCCAGGCCCCCGCAGCGGGTCGGGCGAGGCGCTCTTGTCTCCAGCGGATGGGTTCTGCTCTCAGTTCTCTAAGAGGCGGATGCGGAGAAGCTCTGATGTCAGCTGTGGTTGAACCTGGAGCACACCCTTCGCTTCTGCCCCGAGCGCTGCTGCGCTGTTTGATCAGGAGGGAGGCAGCCCCATGCCCCTTCCCCTCCAGCTCCTAACATTGCCCAGAAGAGGCTGCGGGCCGGGACACACAGTTACTCGAAGAGGGAGTTGGGGGTCCCTTTCCCGAGAACGTGACCCCATGGTGAACAGCATCAGAGAGCCAAGGTCTGCCGGGCTCTGGTCCTCCCGCCCACCCACACCGGCTCCAGGGCAGCCGCTGCAGCCCGCGCCCCGGCCCCCAAGGTCTTGAGACATCTTAGCACTGCTGGGGGCCTTGGCCTGGATCCACCAGAGGCCACTGACCCTGCCGGGGAGGGGCTGGCCGGGCAGTCCTGGACGCACAGGGTCCAAGCAGCCAGTGCTGTGGTGCCCAGGGCGGGCGGCTCTGCTTCTTGGCAGGAACACTGGAGAAGCACTCCCAGGAGCAGGGTTTTCCTCTAGCATCAGGGATACTTCCCATGAGCCCACTTTGTAGGAAACCTGATTCCCAGCTGCTGAGTGGGGATGAGAAGCCAGCTCGGGGTTTATGCACCCGAGAAGGAAGCCTTCTCAAGCCTTTCTTTGTTTATCTCGGGGAAATCTCCACCCTCCTCCAGCCACACAAAGACACCTCCTCCGGGGAGCCCTCCAGGATGGCCCCTCCGGACCCAGCCACATCTAGTCTGGCTTGCAGCACCTCCCTGGCTAGCAGGACCCAGGTACTCCAGGGAGGGGTGCTGCTCCCAGAATGTTCCGGGATCTTGGAGAGAAGCATCCTACAGACGTTGCCTGGGTGGCTTGGGACAGCCCTGGTGGCATCCCCCTGGCAGCTACCGCCGTCCCCAGAACTTATCTCTCACACATGATGGGGCTTTGCAGGAAGGAGGAGGGCAGCTTTGCATTCCTTGCTCCCCGTGCGACAGGAACGCATCTAAATCTGCACCGCGTGACCTGCCTCACATGCTGGCTCTCAGGCTGGCGGCTGTGAGGTCAGAGAGGGGGGAGAGGGGCCTGGGGGCCGCCCGAAGGTGCTGCTGCAGAAGCGCCTGTCCCTGGCCCCCCCGGATGCCTGGGCTGGGAGCAGGACATCAGGGAGAGGGGTGAAAGCCGGGGTGCTGTCCTGGGGCTGATCTGCACATCCTGGGCTGGGGCTGGACTCCTCAGTTTCCTCATCTGTAAAATGGGATAAGATTTCTTCGCTGGCCCTCCTGTCCACCCTGTTTGTCTGAGGACCCAACCCTGGGGATGAGCCCCCAGGGCCGAGACTGTCCTCCATGGCAGCCCCGCCCCACCCCCTCCCCAGGGCAGGGGTTGCCGGTGTGTCCTGCCCCTGCTGTGGCCCAACATTTATACCCTCGAACTCTGTAAACCCGTCCCCGATGTGCCCAGCACTGGGGCTGTTCCCAGCATGGGGCAAGATGGCACGCGGAGGGCAGGCTGCCCCAAGGAGGGGGTTCTGTGCTGGGAGTGGAGGCCTCAAATCACCTACAAGCACCGTGTTTGCCAGAGCCCAGAGGTGGGGTGCTGGGGCCATTCCACGAGCCCATTCCTCTGTCCATCCCACATCCTGCGCCGGGAGCCGCCGGCCAGAGAAACTGGCCTCTGTCCCTCAGAAAGCTCAGGGGCCTCAGAACTGGCCCACCGGGGCTTGTGGATGCAGGGATTTGGGGATCACTGTGCCCCAAAACCAGGGACTGGCTTCTCCCCGCTCTGCCACTCAGCAAGACAAGGACACTAAAACAGTGGGGGCGGGGGCCCCGGACATGGCCAGGCCTGGGTTCAAATCCCGGCCTCACTGATTCTGAGACCGCCGTCCTTGGAGAAGAGACCCTGCTTCCCCTTCCCTCGGCTGTAAGAGCCAACACCAGAGCCAACCTCGCCGGCACGTGGTGAGGACTCAGCGGTCCACGTCCTACCTCGGGGAGCCCCCACCTCGAAGCCTCACCCTGACCCCCCAGCACAGCAACGTGCCTGGGACAGGGCGGCTGGGGTGACGTTGGCTCCGGCTTTCAGGGCACCCACCCCCGTCACTGCGCCCCAGATCCACCAGCAGCCGGGCGCTGGGCCCAGCGCGAGGCCGACACCCGTGGGCCTGGGGATCAGCTCCCAGACCCCTTGCTGGAACCCCGTGCCCCGCTCTGTGCCCCGCCCGCTGTCCTGCGGCTCGGGACAATGGCGAGCAAAACAGTCTCGCTGCACCTGGACGTTTAATTTCAAACTACTGGAAAGAGAAAAGGAGACGCCCCATGCTCAGTCTCCCAGCTCACCACCCAGGACCCCGAGAGGTGGCCCGGCCCCCTCCCCAGCCTCACTCTCCCTGGGCGGGTGAAGGGCACCGAGGAGGGTCCCGGGGGGATGGCACTTGGGGACCGGCCCGGGGGCCAGAGGCAGGGCAGGTAGGGGCGGCCGGGGTCCAGCACTGGACTGAACAATGCCAATACCTGTTTCTCGGGGTAACCCGACCCTATAATTATGCCTAAGCCCTGGGGGGGTGGTGCTCAGGGCCACAATGCAAGTGCTCGGAAGGAAGCCGGTGAAGAGACCCTTCAATTGTCACTGCCACGCATTGCGTCAGGCGGGTTCCAGTTACCGGATTCACAGCTGGTGTGTCACCTGCCGCCTCAGAGGGGGAGGGCACGCACCGCGGCGGAGCGCAGAGCCCGCTGGGCTGGGACCGCTGCCTTGGCAGGGCCTGCCCGGGGCCCCAGTCGGCTGGGTTTACTGTGAAAGCCCCTTCCCGGGCCGGCGGCAATCTCATTGTTTGCCCTCAGATAAGAAATGTGGGCTCATATGTTTTCTTTTCTTGAGAAAATGTCGGGCCCAAGGACGGTGTCTGCAGGACAGGAAGAGCCGGGCGCAGGGGAAAGGGCTCGCTGGGCCCACCCGTACCACCCACACCCACGCGGAGGACCACAGGCGCCCCCGAGCCCCGCCTGCCCTCACAGCCTCCTCCGTTCCCTGGTGGCTGGGGTGCTCCGCAGCCCCTCAGATGGAAGGGGGACCCAGCTCGGCCAGGAAGATACCTGCCCTCGGCCGTCCCCGACCCAGTAGGCGGCCCATGTGTGGACACGGGACCCCAGGCCCCGGCCCGTGGGTGGCCAGCAGCCCCCTGCCACCCGGCAGCCCGGCCGGCTAATCCCGGCTAATGCGCGCCGGTCCCCTCGGCCAGCGTGCGGGGAGGTGGGCTCCCGGGTGCCCCACGCAGGCTCCGCGGGCAGCCCCTCCGCCAAACAAAAGGCAGCCTGTTCACTGCCTCTGCCTCAACGCGGCTTAAGGACATTTTTGTCATTTTTGACCAGCTAATGTCTTGAAAAAGAAAATAAGTTGTCTAATCGCTTTAAGATTAATCTTCACTGTTTTTGAACACTCTGGGTGCCGACGCTGACCTTCCCGGACCAATTAGGTCGCGGCCCCTGCTGTTCCCGGGCCTCTTCCGACCCCCGCCCTCCATGCGGGGAGGCGGCCGGCTGCGCAGGCCCCAGACGGCCTTGCGGGCGGTCATAGCCGCGGGTGCTGACGTCACCGAGGCCGCGTGGAGGGGATGGCTGGCCGCACACGGCGATGCCCCTCTTGGCCCCGACGGGGACCCATCTTCCGGCCTCCCAGCTGCCTCCCAGGCCGTGCCCCCTGCCTGGAGGTCCCTCCCCTGCCGTCAGCGCCTGGGCCAGCCGACTCCTTGTCTTTAAGAGTCGGGACGCGTGCCATGTTGCAGGGACCCTTTTGGACTCCCAGGCTCCTGCACCTGCCACCGCCTCCCTGGCCCTGTCCATACAAATCCCCATTACTTGGGGCTTCCCTTCCCCTTGGCCACCAACTCTGAGGGGCCAGGCCTGGGACACACTCATCTCTGGTCCCCAGCACTGACCCAGCCCAACGCGAGCCCAAGGTTCTGGCTTCCTGGATGCTGGATCACTCAGACAGCCATTAGCCTCTCTGCAAATGGGCGAACCACCCCCGTGTCGTGGGCTTTTGCCAGAGTTAGACAGGATGCCAAGCCACGGCTGGGTCTTGCTAAGGGCCAGCCAGTGAAGGGCCCGGGAAAGAGCAGCTCCAGAGGGTCCTGCCCCGTGTGACCACAGGGTCCAACCTCAGCAAAGCCTTCCTCTGGAGAAGACCCAGCTGCTCCTACCTAGGGGCCAAGTTGCCAGAGCCACTAAAGGTCAGCCCCACGAAGAACTCCAATGGTTTCATCTCCAACACACGGTCATGGCCGTCCCTCTGGTCTGTGCCGAGAGGGGGCAGGTGTGGCCACCCAGCTGGACGCATGAGGGCCTCTGACAGCCAGTGTAGACGCCCAGTGTTGAAGCTTTTCTGAAGCTTGCCGTGGTGTCTTCTGTAAATACCACTCGGGGTGTTAAATCTGGCCTGGTGTTAATTAAAAGCCTATTTTTCCATAAATTGGGGGCAGAATTTCAGTATTTGTGTTTGCAAGGGCCCGGGGCCTGGGTGTTTGGACTTGGCTGGGCAGCCCTGGGCCTTTGTCTCCGAGACCCCGCCCCAGGGCCCCTCCAGGAGGGAAAGAATTCCTAACCGGATGTGCCTGATGATCCTCCAGGCAACTCCCCAGGGAACACTGGTCCAAAATAAGGGTCGCTCTGCTTCAAAGATAAGCTCTGTGTAAAATGAATCATCCTCTCTGTCTTAGGAAGCAGACGTGTTGACTCACGGGGGCAGGAGTATAGACAGGATGGTTCTAGAACATTCCGGGCTCGTGTCCGAGGAGGGAGGGCATGATGGAGGCAGATGCAGAAGGCTCCTCCCACGTGTACCCAGCACCAGGGTCTGAGGCAGTGAACTTTTCGTGCTATGGCCTTTCTGCCTCCTGGGGCATGTGTGCTCCTCTGGAAGTTTCTGGAAAGTTCTAGACAGTTCTATGTGGATGGGACCCTCAGGGGCCCAAGGCACTGCTCTGACCAGGCCCGGATTTCCTGTCCAGGCTCCACCCAGCAGCCCCTTCTCCCTTGCCTGCTGGGCAGAGAGTAATCCGGGCAGAGAGCAGGGCCCGTGTCCAGGTTCTAACGCTTCGTGAACATTGTCGACATAATAAGACGATATAACGGCCACATGGTTTTCTGCCGCACGGCCACGTTGCCCTTCAGCCTGGCCCCCATCCGCCCTCTGCGGCACCCACCGTCCGGGCTGCTCACACTGCAGACCCAACCCCAAACTCAGATAAATAAGTTCAAACCTTTAAAAAGTGCCCTTAATGCCCCATTGTGCCCTTGATTGCTCATTTCCCAGCTATATAATTAGCACATAAAGAACTCTCTCCTCCGAATTAAATGGCAGTAATTGGGTTTTTAAAAAACTAATTTAAATCCTAAACCCTTTGGGAAAAAAAATTGTCATTGTTTACATATTAAACGGACTAGCATTTTAAGTATTATGGGGCTAATTTAACAGGCTTATCTAGGACGCGGGCCACGGGGGCAGGGCGGGGAGGGAGGAGACGGGCCTTCTCCAGGGCGGCATCCAGCGGAGGAAAGGGCCTCGCGCCCGCTGGCCGGGGGAGGGAAGAGGGACCCCAGGGCAAGCCCAGCTGCTCTGGGATGGAGCTCAGGGCCACGGCGACCTTGTGTCCCTCGCTGACCAGGGAGCCCCACCAGCACCCACAGCCCACGGCGCTCACATCAGGGCCCTCCCGTCGCCACAGAGCGGAAAACCGCTACCTTCCGGACCGCGTACCAAGATTCGCTGTTTCTGGAGCTGTCCCTATTCCGTTTATTTTCTGCACTGGGTGCAGGAAAGGGGTCTAAGAGTCTGAATTATTCCCACTTGGAAATTTTTCTTCATGCTAAAGGAATCCTCGGAAGTAAAGCAAATACGCTGGGGAGTCTAGGAACAGAGCTACAGAAGTTTGGCGGAAACCATTGTGGTAAAGACCCTGACCGAATGGAGAGACCACTCCCGTTCCTAAGTGGGAAGCCTGAAAAATACCCCATGAAGCTTTCAGCCCCCAACTTGAACCTCAGGATGGAATATGGTTGCAAAATGAATCTCTTTTTTTTTAATGTGAGGAAATGACTCAGACCTTTTCTCGAAGGGGAGAAGGCCAGTTAAAGTTGACAAGGACAAGAACCGAAGGGGGACCTTGCTTCTCGGTGGATTTAAATGTTCACGGATGGCGCAAGGACAGTAGAGACAAAACTGGAGCAGCGGGAGCCCGGGGGCGAGGCGCAGGCGGGGAGCCCACGGGCGGGAGGGGGTGCTCCAGAGGACAGGGCATCCTCACGGCCCCCAGAAGGGCCTCTGAAAACTCCCCTCCCCCGTGCTGGGCCCCGGGGACCCAGAGCTCTCATGCTGCCTCGCTGCCTGCCCAGGACGTAAGGGTCCACTGGCCTGTCTCCCAGGCCCCTGACACCCTGGGGGCTGCGCACACCGCCGGCCTTCCAGGGGACCAATTGGCATGTCTCGGGGTCTCAGTGCCTTAAATCCTTCCTCAACTCATTCTGTGAGAACGTCTGGGCCAGAGCAGGTCCCTTGCACACCCCTGCCCGCCACCACCTGCAAGGCTCTGCATCCCCGTCCAGCTCACGGATACAAATGGATGTGACCCTCCCAGGCCAGGGCGGGGGCTCCTCGCAGCTCCCGGGGCCCTGGCTTCCTTCCTTCCACCCGCTAGCTTTCCTCTTTTCCCTCCCTTACCGCTTTCTATGGAAGGAGGATCCATCACTCAGAGAAAATGACCGGAAACGGCAATGTAAGTTAGCTTCTGTTAAATAAGTGGTATAGGCTGGAATAAATTATACACACACCCACCTGCTATAGGCTACCCGTGTGTGCACACACATGAGTACATGGAACAGAGAGAGGAGCAGAACCAGGAGGATCGGTCAGGCAGAGGCAGGAGACGTCTACACCGAGTACTGTTTTGTCATCCGGGAGTGTTTGCTCTCCCGCCCATGGCATCCACGCCCCTCGGGGCTCTCCCACAGAAGAGACCACAGAACCTGCCGCAGAGGCCCCTGGGCTCCCGCCCGTCCTGGCCCTGTATGTGAGCGCGAGGATGGGCCTGCACGGGTTTCGAGGGCACGGGCACTCCCAACCGCCTGGACGCTGCCCTCTGCACTTATGCATTGGTTACCTGTGCTTACAGGGAAGCAGCTCACGCACACCCACAGGCAGGTGCGCACAAGCACACGCACACTCGCATGCCCAGGTTCCCCCGTGGCTGCCCAGCCGCGCACCCAGACAGGCCTCCTGTTCCGGCAGCCACAGTGGGAAGGAAGTGCGCAGGGGAGTGGACACCCCAGCTGGGCCTGGGGTCACCCATCCTCAGCCAGGCTAGGGGACCACTGTCACTCTAGGAACCAGAAGCACGAGACCGTCCCTCAATCTTGGACCCTCAGCTTCAGAATCAGGTAACAATGCCACCCATGTCTCCTGCTGCGGTGGGGTCCACTCTGGACGCCAGAGCTGGGCACAGGGTGGGCGGTGAGGGACTCAGGGCGGAGCCCCAGCGGGGGAGTCAGCCCTGCACCGTAAGGCAGGCCGAGCAGAGGAGAGGTGCCAGGCGGGGGCAAGCCTCTGCAGTGGGCGAGGGAGGCCATGAGACGCTGGGGTTCGGCCTGTCTGTGCTCACATGGGCCTGCTTCGTGCACGGTACTCGCACGCACGCGCACACACACGCACGTGGGCACCCACGATGTCTGGCGTTTCATCCGCCCTCGAGTTTAACCCACGTGTTCCAAAACACATGCACCCCCTCTGCCTCCCAGGACACCGCCTCTCACGGCCGCTTGCTCGCCCCGCACTCTGCATTCGATGCCTGTGTGTCCTGGGCTGGACTGCCCCGGGCGCGGGCCTGAGGGACAGGAGGTCCCCAGGGTGGGCTGCCCGTGTCTGGGCCCACGGGTTCTGTTCTGATGTCTCGACGCACTTTCATTTTCCCGAGCTGTGCATGTGACTTCATGATCGGAAAAAAGGAGTACGGAAGCCACCCCAGGATATTCTAACGTCCATTTTACCTGGGATCAGAGAGGAGTCCACGCGGATTGGAGGGCCCCTGAGTTCTCGGGGACAAGGTCAAGCGCAGTCAACAGAGACTCGTACTGTTCCTGTCATACCTGACGCATCTCGTTTCCCTCTTTCTGAAAATATTTCTCCCACCGTGACAGAGGCTTCGAATGGAAGGCAGAGCCCAGACTTTCTCTCCATTTAGAGCACTCAGAAGGACTCCTCCGTGGCAGTGTGGAGCTGACCCCTCAGCAGCGGGGTTGAGCAGGCAGACAGGGGTTTCCCTTCAAGCATGGTCTGAAGTGGAAACAGGTTGGCCCTTTTCTCAGGGATTAGCGATTCAGGCAGGAAGTGTCCTGGATGCCAGGAGCCTTCCAGGGAGGGCCTGCCGAGCAGAGCTCGGCTCAGAGCCCCTCCCCGTGACCGCCCCAGGCAGCTGGGCTCCTGGGTGAGCGGCCGGCCTGCCGACGGGCCTCCCTGGGCCAGGGGCTGGCGGCGGGCCTCCTTCCCCGCGGCTGCCCTGCACACAGGGGTGTCCTGCTTCCACTCACGGAGGCAACAGGCCTCCGCCCCATGGGCCCCGACCCAGGTCCTACCGTCCCCAGCCCTGCGGAGAAGGGGCAGGGTCTCAGGGGCAGAGGGAGCGCGGTGGCCCCGAGCGTCTGCATCATTTTGCAGGCAGGATGGATCTGTTTAGCGGCAAGTCTTCCAAAATGAAACCAGAAACCAGGTCTAATCATTGGAGCTCGATAAAGACTCCCCAAGTGCCCAGGAACGCCGCGCATAACCAGCCAGGCACGGAGACAGTGCGGGCAGCAAAATGCAATGCGCTGGCTGCACCCCCAAAGTTGAGGGGTGGGGGGTCTATCTTGCGAGGGCATCGTCTGGGTAAGATGATATCTGATGTAGCAAACAAGAAAAGCAAAGTTCAAGAAACCAACACGGATCAGCTTTTGGCAAGGTTTATGCACCGCTGTTGTGCATTTTAAATCGCTCAATGCCAAATCGTAACAGGCTCCCTTTGCCAGAAACCATGAGAGGTCAAGCGAGGATCGCAGCAGAGTGCAGAGATTCGTCTTTAAAAAGCACGGTGCTGAAATCTATTTTGAGTTTTGCAAAACAAGAGGCCGTCTGGGCCTCTCTCCATCTTCTCTCTCTGACCTCTCCCTTTCGTGTTAAAACCAGCATCTCAGCCTAATTCCCACCGCCGTCAGCCTCCAGCTCCAGGCCCAGGAGGGACTTGAGCCCAGGAGTCAGGACAGACCCTAGCACACGTGGGCATTCAGTGTCCAGCCGGCTCCGAGGACGAGGCGCGCCCAGCCCTGCTGCCTCCCAGCATTCTGGGGAAGCCGGCTCCCAACCCTCCTCGGTTTGCCAGAACACACGGAGAGGGCATCTGGGGTCCCCGAGCAAGTGCAGGCCCAACCTCAGAGAGTCCGTGCCCCACCTCACCTCGTGCACCAGTCACACCGAATCAGGAGCCTTTCTCCATCTCCAGGTGCGCCCTTACGTCCAGGCCGGGCTGGGACCCTCACTCCTTTCCCCTCCCTCCGGAAGCATTCTCCCTGCGGAGTCCTGGATTGGGGGCCCCTGGTCCAGCCCCGCCAGCCTCCATCTCCCAACGAGCTCACAAACTGGAGGAGGCTGCTGCCAGGCATCGCCCAGCGCCCCGGGGCTTCCAGAGCCCGCCTGGGGATTTTGCAGCCACACCAGCTGTCCAGTCGGCTTGTTTCTGAAGGGGCCCGGCATAGACGGTCACAACGCCCCCTTGACAAGCGCGGGAGAACCCAAACACTGCCGGCAGGTAGCCAAGCCTGAAACTTGCCACGCAGCGGCCCCCGGGCCCTCAGGCCTCACTGTATCCACCTGCACAATGGGTGTGCCCGTGACCGGCCCCCACAGCGCAGGGAGGGACCCGGCTGCCAGGAGCTGGGGCAGCCTGTGGAGGAGGACACCCATGGGCAGCTGGGGCCCGGCCCCACGGACATTGTTCCCAGGCGCAGCCGGGCTGGCCGGGCGAGGGCCTGGGGACCAGCTGCCGCCCCCGCCCGGCCAGAGGAGCTGGGCCGGGACGGGAGGCCGGCAGCGCCCGCGCCCACAATGGGCCCCTTTCTCCCCTTGCTGATTGAGACAGTTCAGTTCGGAATATTTAAACAGTTGTATATTCACAGACCTCGAGGAGGGGAGGGGATGACCTAAGGGGGCGAGCCCCGCGATCAATGCTTAATCAGATAACTGCCCGCTCTCGACAAGTCTTCACGGAAGATCAGCCACTCAAACGCTAATTCCTCTTGCTAATTAAGCAGGCTGTTAATTGCTCCCGGGCTCTAATGCCCATCATTATGCCTGTAACAGCCCGCCTGACAGCGCCGGGCCTGGGGCTCGGGTCCCACAAAGGAGCAGCCGTAATGAATCGGCCAGCGCTGGGACCCCCGACGCCATCAGCCCGCACCGCGCCCGCACCGCTCGGGGGGCCAGGCACACTGGGGTCAGCGCCCCTCACGCCAACCAAATGCGTTACAAACGCCGGAACTCGCCAGGACCGACCCACGGCAAAGGAGAGGTGCCAGGAGACGCTGTTCTTTCTTCCTTTCAGAAAAACCATGCCTGGCCCAGGGACGGCGCAGTCGCTACCTAGAACTCACAACCTCCCCGAGCCCTTTTCAAGCACCAGCCACCAGCCGCGGTCAGTGCTGCCCCCGAGTTTCCAGTGCGCACCTGCTGAGCTGGGCACCGTGCCCTGCAGAGCGCCGGGCGGCCTGGAGCAAGCTGCCTGGGCTCCGGGGCCTCAGTTTACCTGCGTGGCCTGGTGCTGACGGTGCCTACGTCAGGGCGTCACGGGAGACGTGAGGGGCGAAGCGGACGCAGCCAAGCATAACACGGATTGTGGCCCACCCGGTCACTGTCCTGCCCTCCCCGCCTCTGGATCTGTGCAGGGGCCTTCGGCACCGAGCCCTGGCCTGGGCTGTGCGCTCGGAGCCCGGACTCGCGGCACTGAGGTGCGGGCACCCGTCACTGCCTCCTGTTAGGGCCCCGAGACCCCGCCAGGGCCTGCAGATTCCTAATACTGCTGGGCTCTTGGCGGGAGCACATCAGCCAGGGAGGGGAGGTCCCCATACTGCCGCTGCCTCCCCTGAGGCAGACACATCGGTGCCGCGGGCCGAGCAGGGTCACAAACTGAGTCACAGGCCTGGGTCAGTCCGATTCTCTGTCCTCACTGTCCTTCCTGCCCGGGGACCTGGCAGGATGGTACAGACGCCAGGCTGGGCCCAGGACAGGGCCGGCGGCTGTGGGGACAGCAGGTGGCTCGTCCCCAGATAAGGAGGTCAGCCTTTGCCCAAAGGTTGCCACCTCCATCCTGCCCCGTCCGCTGTCTGTTCCTAGACAGCAGGTCACGGGGCACGTCAGGGCGCAGACAGCCCCCGACAAAGGCTGCGGCCAGCCCAGCCAGGCCAACGGCAACGCAGAGAAGCCTGCAGGGCCCAGAAGAAATCGGACCTTCCCTGAGGCCCCGCAGCCAGCCCACGACCCCGGCCGAAGCACCCAGCCGTCCCCAGAGAGACAGAAGTCCTGCCCGGAGGGGTGGGGGCTCTGCAGGTGTCCCCCGCGTCCTGCTTCAGCACAGAAATGACTTCTGCCGCCACCGTGGCTGTGACCCACACCCTCCCTCCCCAGCCCCGAGCACACCGCCTCGTCCGTCTCCATGACGACACAAGTTTCCTTTCCAGAGGAGAGAGACCAACAATCCAGGTAGGATGCCTGACCACCTGAGAAGAAAACAGAATGAGCCTGTTCCGCCTTCATGTCCCATGGGTTCCCAACGGGAGCCGTGGCTTCCAACCCACAGGAGTGTGGGCAAGGGGCTGGGTTGGGCTGCCCCAGGTCTAGCCGCACCCACGTCCCCTGGGAACACTCTGGGCCTCCTTCACCTGCCCACAGGCTTCTATTCCCTGACCCGAGAGACAGTATGAGGGTGGGAGTGCCCACCTCCTCCAGGAAGTCCCCGTGGGCTCCCACCTCGCTTGGGGGTTTACAGGGTTGACAGATGCCTTGAGAAATGCTGTTCTCACCCCTCAGACCACGATGGTGTCCAAGGCCAGTCACACCAGCCTCCCAGCTCCTCTGAAGGCGGAGACAGACGCATTCCCCAACACCCAGCAGCGCCCGGTCCCACCTGTGAAGGGAGGCCCCAGGTCTGAGGTGGGTGATCGAAGCAGGGTTCTGGACGCAGGGAAGGAGGCTCCGAGGACCGGGGGAGCCCTGACGGCGCAGGTTACCACCACACGGGAGCACACGAGGCCTGTGTGTCGACCAGGACCCCCAGGGACGCGGCGGCGAGGAGGGATTGAGTCCTCCTTCCCAAAATCCTTGCTGAAACCTGGGGTCTGCCCCACCTGTCTTGGCCCCATGCACCCCGCTGCCCGGATCACCGGGCCCCCCTGCATGCCCCCCACTCTGCCCCCAGGCCCAGCTCGGTAGGGGCTTGCTTCCCTGCCCCCTCTCCCGTGGGCCCCATGGTACCCCCCGGCCCGGGAGGCGGCGAGGCTGGTTTGAATTTGTGGGGCCGGGGCTGGTTTCCATTCCTGGCAGCCGCCGTCCCTGAGCCCTGCAGGAAGATGCAACCTGCTCGAAACAGACATGAAGGTCGGGACAACAGCATCTCTCCACCCCTTATTGAATTAACGACCTGGCCAGTAAGGGAAACCCCTAAATTTGATTTCCTTTCCTGGGCAGATGTTGGAGGCTCCTCAGGAAGGAGCAGGACTGTGGTCTTGTTGAGTCCAGAAGGTTCATTTCTTCCCCTCTTGTAATGATCCTTTCCTCCCCTGCAGGTACCTGAATTCTGTTTATTCTGCCAAACCTGAACCCCCCACCCCACGGCGGCTAGGAACCACCAGGGGGGCCTGGGGGGCCTGGCACCTCCAAGAGGCCCCCCTCCCGGGCCTCGGGGGCAGAGCTTGGAAAAGACGAGGCTTCGGGTCTGTGACAGACGTGACAGGCCGGGACGACTCCCCGGTCAGACGTCTGAGCCTTCCAAAGAAACCCGCGGATGCTGGGTTTTGGGGGTCGGTCGGTATGGGGGCTCACTCACCCCAGCGGACACATTCGACTGCCCGGGGGCTGTGGGGCCACACAATGAGACAAAGGATTGTTTGCAAAGAGAGTGTCAGGGCCGGGCTATCTCTGGAATTAGACTCAGTGAGATGGCGTGTTTCGTGTGCCCCCCACGGATCGGGAGGGCGCAGGCCAGTGTCCAGGCAGGCAGGCAGTCCCAGCCGGGCCCCGCTTCTGGCCACCGTGTGGCTGCGTTGCGTCCCCCGACCCCCTCGGAAACATGTGCTGGAAAGGGGCTCGCGGTGAGCACGGTTCCCCTAATAGGATCCATATTCTGCCGGGTGCACATTTAATATAAAAGATCTGGCGATACCCACCGCCCGCACTGCTCTGGTCCAACTGAAAGCCCTTTGTTCGGGGAGATTAGGGCAGGATTTGCTTTCATTTTTCACGACGTTTCACTCACTACATCACTGAGGTTATTGACGTGGCTGCGGCCCCTCCTTCCCTCCGCCACCCCCCAGCCCCCGCATTCCAGGGTCTCCAGCCGCCGCGGGCCGGGATGCAGGCTGCAGGTACGCCCGCCCGGGCCGGCCATGGAGGCCCAGGGCCCTGTCCCCGAGGCTGGTTGCCGCCCGTGGGTCCGGCCCCGGGTCCCCTCGTGGGCCCTGTCCTATCTCAGACTCACATCTGTTTCTCCAGCTTCGGAGACCGTGGCCGTTTCTCAGGGCCGCCCTCCGTCCCGCTCCGCACCTCCTGGTCCTGGCCGGGGCCCACAGCCCTGACGGCGGGCGGGCGAGCGGGCCTGCGGGGCAGCGGCCGCCCGGCTCCTGCTGGCCTCGACAGAAACGGTTTTGTTCCGGTCGGGGCCTCTGGGCTATGGCTCGATCTCACTGTGCTCTGTTTTAATTAAGAGCTGATCTTTTTTTGAGCCCATTCCTGAAAATAGCTCCATGTTGCTTTCCTGCAGGACATGAGGCTTTTAAAATAAAAGCCTTTTTTGAAAAACAAATAACAATGTGCCCCCCAGACCCCCACCCAGGGGTCTTGTTGGTGGACAGATGCTGGTGCCGGAGCTACCGTGGCCCTGGGAGCGGCGGGGAGGGAGGGCTCCCGGGGCGCCGGGGCTGGACCTGTGCTGGACCTGTGGCCGTGGGCTTCCGCAGAAGCAGGCCCCGGGCCCACCGCCGCCAAGTGGCCTTCTGCGCGCAGCCTCCACCACCTCCCCCGGCCCTGCCTCAAGAGCCAGGCACTAATTGAGGCATTTTCCTGCACAACAGAAAGAAAAGAGGAGAAAACACCCACTTATGTTGTCCCAACACAAGATTCTGACATGTTAACAAGTTTATTATATCCTGTTTCTAATCTAAACACAGAACGAGTTCTCCGCAGAAGTGGGAAGTCAGCCTCCAACGGTCCTCTCTGGGGCCGGCGGCCTTCCTTTACCCCTGGCCTGGGCTCAGCCGCCACCCCTGGTCCCCTGGTCCCACCCGCCCACGGCCCCTCCCAACAGCCCACCACTCCCAGACACCCCCCCACACAAGGGTCTACCCCAGCTTTTACCACTGAACGCTGCAGAAGCCCCAGCCTGGGACCGGAGGGAGGGACACCCCCCCCCCACGACCTCCCGCCGGGGTCTCTAGGGCACCAGGAGCAAGGGCTGGTGGCCGGGGGCTTCCTGAGTCCACGCTGGCCATCCAGCGTGCCATGTCCCGCTGACAGCCAGCTCCCCTCTCTCAGGCTTCGGGGGTTGGGGCAGACTCTTTGGGGCCATTAAAAATAAGAGACTGGGTATGCAGTCGGGTTGATCTTTGCTACCCCCTCTCCAGTTCATGAACAAAGCCACCCTTCAGCTCCCTGTCCCTGTCCTCCGGCCACACCCTGGGCAGCGTGGGTGCCCTTTGTGTGCTGCGGCGTTTCGCACTGCTCTGCTGCCTGAAGCCTCGACCTTCTTCTGGAGATCAGGGTGGACGGGCTCAGCAGGGGCCTGGCCGAGACGCATCTCCGGAACCTTCCGCGCCAGACTGTGCGGCACACATGATATGTGTGGAACAACATGATACGGGGCCAGGAGGAGACATCCTACAGATTTAATCCATCCCCTTAATTACTTGGATTTCAAGCTGTGGACTGAGAGCTCTGCTGGGCGGCAGGGGCTGGCCCATCCCAGGCCTCCCACGCCGGCTCAGGGAGCCACCTGTGGGCTCAGGCCAAGGACGGGCAGTGGACGGCTGTGACCCTCCCCGAGCAAGGGGCCGTGCCCTGGCCTCTCCCTGGATCCCTCGGCCCAGGGAGGGACAGACAGCACCCATTGCCTCGTGGGGCTCAGACAGAGCAAGTGGGCAGTTCGGGAAGGTGGGCTCCCCCTCTCCTCCTCCCAAGATGGGATGGGAGCTATGACCTGCCAGGCGGGGCAGGAGCTCCTTCCTTCCCGCAGCTCTGGGGTCCCTGGGGATAGGGGTGCTGCCCTGCCCCCAGCCTCTGCCCTCCCCCGCGCTCTGCAGATGGGCCTGTCAGCTGCTAAGTAAGAGACAATCCAGCGTGACCAGAAGGGCAGGCCTTTCTCAGCTTCTGGAACAATTTTCAAACACTTAACTCCATGGCTTACATTAAGAAAAAGGATCAGTCATCAAAATCTCATTGTGCCGGCACAAAAACGCCGTACCCCCGCCACTCTCCCACGTTCCCGAGCCCCAGGCTAGTTTCCTGCCAGCCTGCTTATACCGCCCCGGGCTTCTAGAGCCCTCTCCCCAGCACACTTCCCAGCCCAGTCCCCCAAGCAGATCCAGAGAACCCGCAGCATGCCCTCCCCTTCCCAGGAAGCCAGAGGAAACCAGCAGCCCCCCTTCTAACCCCTCCCCACCCCCGCCACCGGAGTCAAGGCCATGGGGCCACCAGGCGGCACTGGGAAGACTCGCCCACGTCTCCAGCCTGGCCCGGGCCACAGGGGACGCTGAGGCCCGCCTGAGAGCCCCCTCACCATGCCCTTTCAGGAAAATGACTTTCCATGCCGGGGTCCAGAGAAAGGTAATTAACTGGGCCCCAGAGGCCGAGCCTGCGTCGAGTCACCCCGCCTGGTCACACAAAGAGCCACCGCCGAGCCGGCCTGGCCTCAGCACTCCTGCGTGGCTGAGAGGTGGGTGGCGGCTCACTCTCCTCCACCCGCGCCTCCAAAGGAAGCCCCCTACAGCCCAGAGAGGCGCCCGGCTGCTCATGAAAGGGAAGAGCAGGGCTCTGCCAGGCAGGGGGCATCCACATGAGCCCTGCGGATCGAAGGGCATCCGGGAGGAAGTCACAAGGCTGGTGTGTTAGCCTACAAAGGCCCTGGGCCTGCGAGAAGGACCGGGAGCAGAGGGTGGAGGTGGGCCGGGGTGGCTAAGGGTTGTCTTGGGCCCATGCTGTCCCCACCTTGCCGGACCCGCCAAGGCATGCAGCCGAGCCCCCACCGCACAGACAGGCTGCCTGGCTGGGGTCCCTTCTTCCAGGTGCCCTTCTGGGGCTTTCTTCTGTGGCCATCCTGAGCACCCCCCAGCCACAGAGGCATTGTTAGTGTTAGCTCCCCGTGTGCACACTCATTCACGCACACACATGTGTGTGCACCCCCCCTAGAGCCCTGCTCTGTGCGCCTGGTTCTCCCCATGCTCTGTGCGCCTGGTTCTCCCCATGCTCTGGTCCTTCCTTGAAGTCTACTCTGGGCTGAGCTCACGTGGACCCCGAGGGGGCCCCCAGGACCCCATTTGCTGCCCGACTGGCAGCCTCGGCCAATGCCACCCATGGGCCAAAAGCCATGCCAGGGGCAAGAACTCAGTCAGGCCACCTGGACCTGAGGCTCCAGGTCCCCACAGTCAGCACGAAGCCAGCTGAGACTGGGTCCCAAATGGCACGCACATTCAGGAGCCCTTCAGCCCCTGCTCCTCACGCTGGAGACGGGCCACACCAGGGAAAAGGGTCCTTTACTGGCCTGGGTGACTCCACACCCCACCTAAGAGAGGCTGGAACATCCAAGAACGCAGAGGAGACCGGTGTGTACAGCGGCAGCTGCATGCACTCCTGCCCGCACCTCCAGGCTCCTCCCCAGACCCAAAGCTCCCGGTCCCGTCCTGGGAGGACGGGCCATGCCTGAGCAGGAGGGGCATGTGCGCAGCCAGTGGGCTTCCAACCGTCCCGCACGCACTCTCTGAACCCCCTGGTTTCAATTGGCAGGACTTCCGCACGGTCCTAATCCGATTTCCTGCCTCTAAAGAAGGCTGAGCCCATATTTGTATTTGAAATGCCCTTAAACCTGGGCTGGCCCTGGGGCAGCGCTCACAGAGGTGGGTATGGAGATGGGAAAAACAGGATTGAATTATTCCAAGTGGATGTGAACAGAGGAAACAGTGGCTGGAAACCCAGGGGCAGGGGAGCGTGGGGAGGTTGGGAAGGGGGCTTCCTCCCAGAGGACGGATCTTGCTCGGGCCGAGCCGCTGGCCTGTGCGGGGCCCTGACCCCCGGTGGACCTCTGCGGGACAGCGACTCCTCAGCCTTGCAAACGTGCAGGTCATCAAGACCACGCGCGTCAGCCGGGGGCCACCCAGCGAAGGGCACTTGGCCGTGCTCCGCTGCTCCGAGGCGCGGGGCAGAGAGCCTGGTGCTGCTGCGTAAGACCCCCTCGGGAGCAACGGCGGCCCCCCCCCCCCCCCCCCCGGGGCTGAGGAATGCAGGCCCTCGGAGGCCCACAGCCCAGGCCGAGTCACCCGCCAGGGCTGGGTCCACCGGGCAGAGCTGACCTGGGTCCCCCAGCCCAGATGACCGGGCCAGCAAGGAGCAGCTCTGACCTGCCTCTTAGGCACGGAGACCCTCTCCATGCCTGGCTTCCGCTGGGCAGACCTGGGGCAGGCAGGTCCCATGGTGTCTGTGATCGGACCCAGGGCCCCACGGGCAGAGGTCTGGTGGGGCTGCACAGCCGGGCAGAGAGGAGGGTCCGCGTCCCCGAGTGACCGAGCATAGACCAGGAGGGCCACTGCACTCCCGGGAGCAGGGTCAGGGCTATCCGGGCCAGACACCTTAAAATTCCCACAGAAGCAGGGAAATGGAACGGGACCACCCTCAGCTCCTCTACCCTGCACCGCTCCTGCACACTCTGTCCTTGGCTTTGGTTCACACTTCTGTAAACAGTAGGCACTCACACCGGATGGAGTGAACACACCAGGGAATGGATGCAGGGGGTAAGCCTCTCTCCAGTAACCCGCTAGAAGACACGCTGCCCTGGGGTCTGGGACGGTCCCTCGGTGGCCCAAGAAGGACGTGGCCACATACCCCTGTGGACGTGGGACTTGCTGCTGAGCTCAGCCTCCAGGGGCACCGCAGGGCGGGGGCCGCTGCGGGGATGGCAGCTCCCAGGTGCCCGACATAGGGTGGAAAGGCCACGGTGCTGGCCCCACGATGGCCGAGATTCTAGCAACGGATGCTGGGGAGGCCAGAGAAGGGCCAGGTGGAGCTCCCGCCCCCTGGGACCGGGCGTCAGCCGCCGGGAGCCCTCTGGCATGCTTGCCCTCGACCATGGGTGACACCGTCTCGGTGGCCAGGTGCAGCCCTCGGGCCGCTGGCCTTGCTCATGCAAGGGACGCCCTGCCCCCACCTGCCTGCACGTGGCCCACAGTGAAGACGGCACTGCGGGCAGCGTGTGCGCAAGCCTGTCGCCAGGCCCCCTTTGTCCTCGGGAGCCTGGCTCCCAGCCCCGCCTGATGGAATATTGATCCTGGGAGTGCAAAGTCCAGCGAGAGCCATTAGTCCGATCTGCTCTCAAGCCGACGGGACCCCATCGTTTGTCATCTGCCCTGTCCTGCTGGGTTTGTTCAGGAGCGGGGCATTTGCTCTGTCTGCTACTTTCCAGGCCTCCCCGCCGCACCCCTTCCCTGACAGGCATTTACGGAGCCGGCCTGTTCCCGCCGCCAGGACAGCCGTCTGTGGCTGCACACCTTCACGCCAGGTCTTGGTAGCACCGACCCAGCACAACGGCCCATGTTCATCCCACAGCACGCGCCCCCCCCGCCGTCACCCCCCTTGACCACCAGGACAATGGTGAGGCCCAGAGAGGGGCCGCCCCAGGCTCAGGGCCTCAGGGCTAGCAAGGGCCCAGCTGAGGTTCAGAACCGACTTCTGTGGACGCCAAAGGCTACGTCCTCGGTCACAGGAGACACCATCAGCAAGCAGGGCTGGCACGGGGCGGGGGCCGGCCGCGCAGAAAGCGGCTCTGCCCTCACACCTGAGATAGCGCTGTCCGGCGCGCATCTCGGCCTCTGCAGGAGCCCCTGCTCTCCCCCACCCCTGACAATTTGGGGCTCTGCCGGTCACCCCCCAGGGCCATCCGGGGTTAATGGACCAGCAGGAATGGCGCCTGGTTGGTGAAGCTTTGGGGACACAAAGGGGTACAACTGCCCTGGGGTCCTTGTCGGGGTGCCCGCAGCCACCTGGCAGCAGGGGCGGCTAGCTCTCCAAGTGTGCGTGTGTGAACACATGTGTGAGTAGGCATGTGCATGTGTGACCACATGTGAGCGACGTGAGCACATGTGAGTGGATAATTGTGAGCATGTGAGTGTGTTAGGATGTATGTTAACATGTGCATGCAAGTGTGTGATCAATACGTGAGCATTAGTGTGACCGTGTGTGTGGCATCATGAGCACGGGTGAGTGCATGTGTGAACATGTGTGTTAGTGTGTGCATGCAAATGTGCGAGCGCATGAGAGTGTTCGTGTGTACATGCAAGTGTGTGATCATGTGTGTGTTAGCATGTGCATGAAAGTGTGTGAGCACCTGTTAGCATGTATGTACAAGTGTATGATTGTGTGTGTGTTGGCTGTACGAGTAAATGTGTGGCACCATGAGCATGAATGAGTGCATATGTGATCACATGGGTGCATGCAAGTGTGTGAGTGCATGTGAGTGTGTCATGCACACACAAGTGTGTGAGCACAGGGGTGTAAGTGTGTGAGCACGTGTGGGTGTCAGCGTGTACATACAAGTGTGATCATGTGTGGGTGCGTCAGCATGTATATGACAGTGTGATCGTGTGTTAGCATGTGAGCACATGTGAGTGTGCTAGCGTGTACATGCAAGTGTGTGATCGTGTGTGGGTGTGTCGGCATTACACACAAGTGTGATCACACGCGTGCGTGTGTGCAAGTGTGCACGCACGTGAGTGTGCTGGCGTGTACGAGCAAGCGTGTGGCCCCCTGAGCATGGGTGAGAGCATGTGTGAACATGTGTGTGAGTGTGCATGCTGGGGGGAATGCTGCTGTCTCAAGACACACGGCGGCATTTCAAACGAACATCCAAACGCCAGTCTACAATTTAGAAGCTGGCAACTTGGCCGTGGAAACTCCTCCCCACGATACCCGTGGGCTTAAAAACAAAATCAAACAAAATGTTGGCAGGAGACAGAAATGGCTCCAACATTTGCCCCTTTACCTCCCAAGCGTTCAGAATAAAAGGGAGAAGCCGGCGCTGTTCTCAAGTCTGAATACAAGTCCTGAGCTCCAGGGTGGGGGCTCAGAGCTGCGGCACCTCGGGCGGACCCCTCCCCACCCGAGCCAGCGGCCATGCCAGGAGACATCACGGGGAGGCGACGCCACCGGGTGCTCTCGGAGGCAGAGGTCAGGAACAAAGTGTGCAGTGGCTGGGGAGCCCTGCGGTCTGTCGGCCCCTCCTGGGCTGCCGCCACCCCACCCCGGGCTCCCTGCCTTGTGCGTGAGGCATCCGCGTGGACCCTCCTCGCTCCCTCCTGCTTTCCTTCCATCCTGCACACCTTCACTGAGCCCCAGCCGCGAGCTGGGTGCTGGGTCTCTCTCCGGCTGGGACCTGGGTTGGAGGGTGGCTGAGTGGCCAGGGACGCAGGCCCCCAGCCCTGCCCCGAGCCCTCCACTCAGCTCTCCGGCACCACCCTCTTCCTCCTGCCACAGCAGGGCCATGAAAGACAGAACTTAGAGGAGCGCCCTCCCCTCCTACCTACTGTGGAGCCCAGACACCCAGACCCTCTCCAGGGGTCTTTGGCCTTGGGTAGGTAGTGGGTCCAAGCTGCACTGAGTCAGTTCTGGGGGGTGGCTCCAGGTACCCGTGACCGGCGCTCATGCTGCCCCGGTTCTGGAAGGCCCTCTTGGCACTTTTGGTGCGTGTTGATCCTTGTAACAGTTTACGAGTCCAGAGCTGGGCGGGTCCTAGACTCAGCCCTTTACAGGTTTGACCTCCCCCGCAGGAAACCCCGCTGACCACCCTGGTCACCACCTGTGAGCCGCCAGCCCGGCCGTCGCAGACCTCAGATGGACCTGTCAGTAACGTGTGACTTCCTCCTTAGCCAGCAGGAGCCCCTCCTCTCCCAGGGCCGCTGCCCAGATGCAGGGGCCGGGACAGCAGCACGGGAAGGCCCTGCCTCGGGGAATGCGGCCATGGGGGCTGCCGGTGGGCAGTCATCAGTCCAGGCCATGCAGCACAGGCTTGGAGCTTTGGGTTACCAAAGTCGCCAGTAGCAAACATAAACCCCAAGGGCACGGTGGGCTACAGGCCGGTAAAAGGGCCATGTGCACCTCGAGAGTGCCGTGTGCGTCTGCGAGCAGACACCTCCAGCCCCTATCTGCGGGGTTCGGTTTTGTTTCATTTGAAGAAAGCTTGTCCTGCACCAAAATGACATTTGTGACCAAGAAAAGCAAAGCTCGGGAGTCCGAGGGCCGATCCCCGTGGATGGTGCTGACGCTCACCCCCGAACGTTGAGCATTTCTCCCGAGCAAGGAGTTTGGAGACAACGCGGCTCCCCATTCTGCTTCCTCTGCCCTTTGTCACCAGAGGGGAAACGCCTTGGCTTCTCCGAGGCCTGTTTGATCCATTCAAGTGATGCCCTGGATCCAACTTTTTCCCTTCACTGAGATCTTTCTGGCATGGGGTACGTCCACCCAAAAATACAGGGAGGACGAGGGAAAGAAAGAACTTCCCGAGTTGGAAGCACGGATGGGGCCGGAGTTTTATTAAAGTCGTTTCTATTTACTTCCCACCTAGATAAGATCTTAATCACAGCCCCCAAATTATCCGCACTGACATTTATCAACGCCCGTCCGCTGCTCCCGCCCGCGACGGCCATCAGCCTTTCTTCCCGCCCTGCCTTTCAATGGAAGTTAATTTCGAGTACATGATTTATCTTGCTGGGTGAGCAGCGCCGAGGCGCCCACCTTTTCAAAGGGCGGGCTGGGGAGTGAATTATAGCGACGCTGTCCAGTGATTGGGTTCCGTGGGGAAGGAGAATAGGCAGCAGTGTGTTGCCTGATGTGATGCTGGGCCTTTTCAGCCCGCGAAGAAAAAAAGATTAGGCCTCTGACGGCGGGGCTGACAGGCGAGCTCAGGGCAGCAGACAAAAGGCCGGTACCTGAAAGCCGGACCCGCGCCCCGTCCCCCGAGGGGGTGTGTGCGCCCCCGACCCGCCTGCTTTGCATGTGCTCAGGCCACGCAGCGCCCACACCCCACCTCGCTCCTGCCCTCCCTCCTCCCCGTCCTCCGCCACCCCTCCTTCCTCCTGCCCCTCCCTCCTCCCGTCCCTGCCCCCGGCCTCCCCCCAACAGAAACCCCTCGGGTCCCAGGTCCTGCACTCAGGTCACTGTCTGGCTCACAGCCCTTTTGACAAGAATCCCGCCTCTGTGTGCGGATTCCTCCTGTCAGCACCCCCCGCAAGAGGGAGAATCTTGTCCACCGCACCCACCCCCCAGCTCAGAGAACACACAGAGGCCTGTGCAGACCCGCCCCCACGAAGGGTGGCAAAGGGCAAGGCCCTTTCTCTTCTGTCCGCCCGTCCCTGGGGGTCTGGCAGGGAGGGCCGCAGCCGTGGGCGCAGGGCTCCAGCTGGGCCAGCAGGCTGGGGTGGGGTGCCCTGGGTCCCTGCCGGCTCAGGGCCTGTCCCCGGCCGCTCGGATGGTGGCACTCCTCCCTCCAGGAGCCTCAGGAGGGCAAGGACACCCCGTCCCCAGCCCCCGGGCCCAGACCTCCCAGCCAAAGCGATGCTGAAGCATTTTTGTGTTCAGCGCCTTCCCTCCAGGACGGCAGGGGGTCCGCAGCTCAGCCGCGCCACACGGGGAAAGGAGCCCACAGCAAAATAAGCCATCGGTGTGGATGCCACGGCATGCTGATAAAAGGCTGACTTTAACCATTAACATAGACTAAGGAGTCGGGAAATGTCCCGAGGTAGGACACACAGACGAGCTCCTGGCGGAAGGCCCCAGGCCCCGGTCACCCTCAGCGCGGCCTGGGTCCCCGGAGGAGGTGGAGCCTGGGGCCCTGAAGAGGCCGCCTCCTGGTCCCCTCCCCAACCCCTCGCCCCCCCGCACCGACCGTCCCCTGAGAGGCCACAGGGCTGCCCGCGGAGCCGGCCCAGGTGCCCTTGGGGAAGCCAGACCAGGAAGCAGGGCCAGGGAGGTGGTCTCCTCTCTGCCCAGCATGGACAGACAGATGGATGAGCTCGTCAGGGAAACACCAGATTTAAGGGGACACGCGTCCTGCCCTCCGAGGCTGCCAGTCTCCAACCAGGCCTTCCAGCGGCTGCCCCGGCACCATGAGGGGCACCGTGCTGGGCTCACCTTGCGGCTCCCAGGGCCGGCTGCAGATGTGGGGGTGCTGGCCCCTCCCTCCTCGTCTGGCTTCTTCTCTCACCAGGTCTTCCCAGCCTGCAGGGCCGCGTGGAGGGAGGCCAGATGGAAGAAGGTGTCCACAGGAGCGTTTGTGGGCTCCAGCTTGGACATGTAGCCCCAGAGCCGGACAAACCACGTTCACACCTGCCTCTGCCCTCCCCCAGCTGCTCCGGCACCTCGCATGTGGTGGGGGGGGTGGAGAGATGCGGCAGGGGAGGGTCCTGGTGCGACGCCCTCCCGGGATCATGTGTCCATATGGAGGGCAAGGAGCCGAGGACAGCAGTCGCCGGCCCTGCGGCCCTCACCACTGCCCCCCTGCCCCAAGAAACACACCAGCCTGGGCACGACGACGCCTGCATCCCAAAGCGGTGACGCCACTGCGAGCTGGGTAGTTTCCAAGCCTCCCCCCAAATCACACTAATCGCGGATCAAATACACCTGTTTGCCCCTCAGAGGGTTGGGGGAAGTCTGGTTTCGGAGACCCGAAGTAACCTCAGAGCTTCGGGGTTTCATCTTTGCCCGGAAACACAGAGGCGGACAGACAGTGTCCCCCAGCCGCTCCCCCGGGAGGACGACATTAGTCCCCTGCCCTGTTATGAAGCCATTCCCCAATCACTGCACAGTTAATCCTCGGCTGAAGCACCTGCTCTAATGGCTCATGATGCTTCACCAGGCCCCCGGGAGCGTTCACTATCAGACAGTTATTAAAAGACAGTCGACTTCTGGGAGCACAGTGCAGAGGAGTCCTCCACGCACCGGCCCCGAGAACGCCACCGAGCGAAGCAACTGCTCCCCGGACAGTGCCTCTCTTGAATAATGGTAAGGACAATAAGTAATAATAAAAACACAAGTCCGTGTCCATCCGGCTCAGACCCAGCCAGGACCTGGCGCCCCCCCCACCCCCACAAGCCACTGCCAAGGTAAAGAGCACCTTGAGCCCGGGACCGGGAAAGCCCACAACACGTGGAGAGAGCCAACCCCACGGGCAGCCTTTTGAGGGCACACACAGCACACACCTGTATTTTTAACATATGTGACTTTGTTATGCTCCTCTTAAAATTTACAACACCTTTTGGAACAATCCATGGCCATCTTGGAGCAATGAGGGGGGGCACAGCGGACACCTGCCAGGAGGCCCCAGGGCTTCTAGATCTGTGAGTGCAGAGTGAGGTGGTATAGACAGGTGCAGGTTCAAGCCCTGAGGGGCCGTGCCCGCCCTCCCTGCCGTTGGGGCAGCGTGGGCACCTGGCACCCTAGAGACTCCTGCCAACAATGTGCCTGCTATTCCTTCACCGTGGTTGTCAGGTGCCAAGCACCAGCTCAGGCATGGACCAACTGACCCCCTGAAACAGACCCTCACGCGTGTGGAGCTCTGACCCATCACAGGGTGATGCCACTGGTTATCTGGTGGCATCACAGGCCACAGAAACCAACACTGCCCCTCCCCCAGCCAGGCTGGGATAGCGGCTCCCCGGGGGGCCATAACTAACGTTAGATCCCTACCTCACACCATAGACAACTCCTACTAGAAGGACGGAAGGATTTAAATATGGAAAAGCAAAACTCCGAAACTTCAAGAAGGAAGTAGAAGAGAATCTGACCTGGGGACAGAGAAAGATTTATTAACAAAGACACAAAAGGCAACGTTGATCACTCCCAGCTCCCTGTGCTGCCTCCCTCAGCCCACAGATGGAAGAGTGCAAGCTCTCTGTGCGGTGAGCATGTTCCCAAGCTGGAGACTGGTGGGGTCCGAGCAAGGAGAGAGCTTGGCAGGGCCCAGTGCGGGACAAGGCTCCCTAGCCCGGGACCACAGTGGGGCGGGCACCTCTGTGGATTCTTCTCCCTGGCGATCCGGTCCCCCACCCACCCCCGCCCGGGGAAGGCAGGAGCCATGTGCATTCTGCTTAGGACCTCTCAGGAGCCCCCAGCCCCAGGCTGGCCACACAGCTTGTCCATGGGGGTCTGACACTTGGCTGATGGTTGGGGGCAGAAGGTGAGTAGGGACCTCCAGGCTGTGCCTGGAGGAGGTGTCCGGGTTTGGCCAGCCGAGCCCCCGGGGATCATGTGTGCCCCTTACAAGAGAAGGTGGTTCTGAGGTGTCTGTCCAGCAGGGAGGACAATGGGAGTGAAAATCTGCCTGGGCCGATTCCCATAATTAGTGTGATACTCTACCAGGGATTACCACAAGCACAGCCCATCAGGGAAATGGGCTGAGAGCACAGAAGTTACCTGGCAGGTATTTTGAGCCGGCTGGTGTTAAGAAGATCTGAGGGCTCCCTGTTGAGCATTAAATGGTATATACTTAAAGGATTGGTCTATTTACATTAGAATTAGTTGAGCAGACTGCCACCAAGGAGCTGCTGGCTTCCGAATCCCGGCCGAATCCCGAATCCCCGCCGGCCGGTAATCCCTCCGTGAGCCTAAACCACCTGGGTGCAGAATCAAGCTCAGTGGCTCCTCCAGGGGCCAGCCCTCCAGCCCCGCTGGCCGCCTACTCCCAGCCGGCCCTCTGCCTCGGCCCTGCTGGCAGGGCTGGGGGCGAAGTCTGCAAATCCCCCAGATGCCCCCCGCCCCCCCCACCAAGACCAGCAGAGTGGGGACACTCCCAAGGGTGGGGTCAGGAGCCCTGCAGGACCACCTGCCCTGACACCGAGCAGCTTTGTTCTTGGGCACGAGGCACAGACTCCAGGCTCCTTCGCCATGGCCCTGAGAGAGGAGCAGCCCTGCTTCCTGGGCCCTTCACCCCGAGGCCAGAGCAGCTGTGCGCACCAAGGCTCCCTGTGGCCACTACTGTCCCCGCTCTGATGAGGTCTGAGCTGCCCACCCAAAGCCACACCACCGGGCTTGACCCCAAGCCACCTGACCCTCGGGCCTGCCACCAGTGACCACTCAGCCTCCTGCCAGGGCCGGGATAGGGGGTCTCGCCTCACCGGCTGGCTGGTGACAAGTTCCCAGCAGATGTGTACTGCCAGGCCGAGCCAGTGGCCAGCTACCTCCGACCTGCAGACCCAGCCCAGCTGCTGCCCACTGCCCCAAGTGGGCCGGTGGCCGCTGGCTTGGATCTGCCCCCTTCCATGTGGCCCCAGCCGGGATGGCTGCATAGGCCCAGGTGGTGAGGACGGAAACCTGGGGGTGCTCTCCTTTCCCGCACCCCAGATGCGATCCTTCATCGGGAGTGGCCAGCTCCCCGTTCTGATGTTCCTGCACCCCCTGGCCTTGGCCCCCACCCCCTCACCTGCACTGGCTCAGGCTCCTCCTGAGTCTACACTCTGTTCTGGAGTGCAGTGACCTTTGACAAATGGGACGGGGCTCAGGTGACTGTCCTGCTGAAAGCCCTTCGGTGGCTGCCCACCACACGGGGAGCAAAGCCCACCGGCCTCATGCAGGCCACAGGCCGGCCTCCGGGCTGGCCCTCACTCTCTGGCCCCTTTCACACCCCCATGGCCAGCGTCCAGCTTCTCCGATGCACGGAGCCTCAGGGCTGAGCATTCCCTGTGTCCTCTGCTGGGCGGCTTTCCTCCCTCTCCGGGCCCTCTAGTTCCAGACTCGGTGTCCCGTTTCCCAAAAAAGTACCAGTTCTCAGCACAGGCTGGGTCCCTGTCTGTGGGCTCTCAGAGGCCACCGCCCTAGGAAGGCTCCACCCGCACGTGCCACAATCCTATCCCAGCCCCGCCCAATGGGGACCTGGGGACAGCCGCTCCCAGGGGCTGGGGCTGGGCCAGCCTCGCAGGACACACAGCCCACACAGGGGCAGAGGTGGACCCCAGGGGACACGCAGGGGAGAGGGGAGAGGGGAGAGGCTTTCAGAGCCTCTTCTTCTGTCCTCTCTCCCCTCCTGGGCCTTCCGTACCCTGCGCGGCCGCCGGTACCTCACCAGTTTCTGTCCTGTCTGAGGAAGAGGAGGGGAGGGGGGCTGTAAACAGAAGGCGCCTCCTCCTCCGGCCCCTTTCTCAGGGAGAACTAGAGCCTCCTCTCTCGGGGCTAATTAGCATGCTGTCTGTGGGCCCAGCTAGGAATGTAATTACTGAGGGGGCCAGCCTGCCCGAGGAATGCATTTTGAAGGTTACCATAGGAATCGGCCTGGCCTATTCATGGTGCAGTACGGTGCTAATCATGGTCATGAGGAAGGGATTGGGGGCTCTGCAGGTTAGCTGGGGAGAGCCGCCTGAACAAAGCCCCCGCACTCACTCCTTAACCCTTTGGGGTCCAGACTGGTGACCGTGGGAGGGCCCGCTCCCTCCGAGCCAGGTCTAAGCATCCTGTGCACGACTGTGCTCTGGAAGTGTCCCCTGATGACCGCTGGCCTGGAAGGCACCCGCCTCCTAGGATGATGCGCCACCCCACAGAGCTCCCGTTCACCTTGAACGGATAGTTTAGACCAGAGGTGAACAGCCAGGACCCTGCTCTGGGCCTGGCCGTGGGGGAGGCAGGATGGCCACAAGAGCCCGGACAGGTGGACAGGGCACGACGGATGGACACGGGCCCTCGGCACACCGAGGCACGTGGACGCGGGTTGACGCCCCGGGGTAGTGCAGGCAGGCCTGGAGGCTGGGTCGGGGGGGCCGGCAGGCAGGAGTGCGGCCTTCTCCAGGGCAGAGCCTCCAGGACACTGGCCACAGAAGCCCCTGCTGGTCAGTGGACAGCCGATGGCCCCCACAACGGCCTTCCCGACTCTGTGCAGGGGGGTGGGCACCGGGGGAGGCGGCCCTGCCTGTGCTTCCCCCACCCCCCGGCCCCGGCCACTCCTGAGCCACACCCCGCGTTCCCGCCACCTGAGAGATGCCCTGGCCCTCTGCCCCCCATGATCGGTGCCTTCCCTTCTGCTGGACTTACCCCCATCTCTCACCCACGCCTTCTGTGAACATTTATTGAGTGCCTACTGCATACCAGGCGCTTTTAGGAGCTTGCAGGAAAAGCACCGCTGGGTCCCAGTGATGCTGCCACAGGGGAGCAACGTGGGCTCCCGGGCAGGCTCACGTAGGAGCAGGACCCGTGAATCCCCATGGAAGAGCACCAACCACAAACTCGGAGACAGAGACAAGAGCGGGCTCTGGGCAAAGGATGGTGGGCTTGTGCCCTGAGCGTGCAGGAAGGGACCTCAGGGCCAGCTCCGGGGACACTGGGGGCCACACAGGGCTCTTGTCGCCTGCCCGGCCTGGTCCCTCTTCCCCTCCCGGACCCCCGAGTGGTGTGCGCAGCCCAGGACAGGTGGGCCGGCACAGGAGAGAAGGCGGCTCTCCCGGGCTGTCCTCTGGCCCCCGAATGGGGGCTCCTGCCTGTCTCAGCTCCTGCAGCGCCGTCCATCGGACCCCCTCCCGGTCCTGGGGTGGGCTTCATTCACTGGCGGCTCACGTGCTTCCGGAACTGCAAAGTCCCAGTGCACCAAGGATTGTAGCTTTCCAGCGCCTTCCAGAAAGCACAGGCCTTCCGGGGGCCGCCCCCCGGGTCCCCACCACACCGCTTGTTAGCTGGTGCTCTGAAAAGCCTGGAAGGGGAGAGCCTGCACTCCGGTCCCGGAGCCACGCTGTTCTCAAGAGACCCTGGGGGACCTGGTCTCCGTGGGATCCGCCATTCAGCAGTGACCCAAGGAGATGTGTGTTGTCAACACGCCTTCCCCCAGCCAAGGAGCAGAGACCTGGGAGGAGGAAGGCAATTTGTTTGTGAATTTTGCCCTTTGTTATGGAAAGCTGCTGGGTTTTAAAAAATTGTAAAGGTTTGAACCGTTAACTCCCAGGGTAGTCCCGCCCTGCGGATGGGGAACTTTGAGGAGGTGTTTATTCCTTCTTTTTAAAAAAACACACACAGAATTGATGTTAAGTAGCCGTATGCAAATTTCCTGGGGCCTGTTGATTTTACTCTCTTGAAATCTTATTGAAAAGGCTCAACCCCACAAAAATGAGAAAAATTGTCCTCTCCAGTCAAGCCCTGATTTTCACGGACGGTTCTCAGGTTCAAGGCCCCTCTTTTAAGCTCATTTGGCTTTTCAGAAAGGAGCTTGGGCTAATTGCAGATTTCCTGCCCCTCCCGGTGCATCTGTGGGCAGAGCCGCCTGGGACCCCCCCCCACCCTCTGGCCCCGTGCTCAGGACGCACCCACATGGGGTGTTTCTGCCTCGCCCCCCGAAGGCCTGGGTGTTACTGGGGCCCCTCTACAATCTGGTTTCTAGCGGGCGTGGGAATATCATTGCAAATCACTGTACAGCTCCAGGTGGACACAGATGGTGGCAAAGGCTTTGTTTTGGGGTGAAGCATGTCCTCAAAATTTGTGTGTTGCAGTTCTGACCCCCAGGACCTCAGAGCGTGACTGCATTTGGAAGCAGGACATTCACAGAGGTGACTGAGGTAAAATGAGGTCACTGAGATGGGGCCTTGTCCCTTAGGACTGGTGTCCTTATAAGAAGGGGAGACGGGAACACATGCAGGGAGAGACCACCGTGTGAGGGCACGGGGAGAGGACAGCCGTCCACACGCCAGGGGGAGAGGCCTCTGGAGGAACCAGCCCTGGCAGCACCTGGATCTCGGCCCTGCAGCCTCCAGGACTGTGGGCCTCTGCCGCAGTGGTCCCGGGCATCTCCTGAGCCTCACAGTGACGGGCCCGAGCTGCTCACCGTTCCTGCCAGTGCCCCACAGCAGCCCCGAGCTGGAAGGGTTGGGGGCATGTGTTGAACCTGCTCGGGTCCAGACGGGGATGAGTCTGGCTTCATGTCCCCACCGTGCAGACACGATGGATGGCGTCGGGTCTGAGCCCAGGAAGGTCCAAAGGAAGTCACGCATTCCGCGCACACACACACTGGATTATTATTATTTGACCATGATGCTCAGAAATAGAGTTTGTTACTGACGTCCAAAATAGCGCCACTGGCCCGGCGGGGACAAGCTCCTCTGAAGTAAGGGGAAGGGGAGAAGCCAGGCAGGAAGCTGCAGCCTCTAGACCAGGCTGTGTCGGGTGCAGCTCTGCGGGGTCCTCGCAGGTGGGCTCCAGGCCTTACCTGCCCACAGCGTCTCAGCTCAGATTCAGCTCAGGCAAGTCGTGACAGGGGCAAGCGGGCTCACTCAGCAGGGGTTGGGGTCTTCCTTCCAAGGGAGGGAAGGAATTTCTACAAAGCAGTGTCAGCACCCACGAACCAGGGAAACTTCGCACGAAGCACAGAAAGCCCCGGGAAGCATGTCCTCAAACGTCCAAAGACAGAAATGCAGGTGCATTGGGGAGAGGTGCCCGAGGTTCCCCGACCTGCTGGTCAGAGCTAGGACGGGGCCCCGAGGGTGGAATGCCAACACTCCCAACCAACACTGCACCCGGCACCCCAGCCCCGCGGCGCCCCCGCGGCCTCGCCAGTGACAGCTTTCCCTCCACCTGCTTCCTGTTGTCGCACGTGTTCATTCCCCAGCCACATCTGCATGCGCCAGCCTGGGCCCACACTCCCTGGGGCAGCCCGGGCTGTGCCAGCAAGCCCTCCCGCCCGGACCCCCATCCCGGCCCCAAGGGAAGACTGCCGGGTGACCCGGATGCCCTGCTCACCCTCTCTGCATTCTGGTTCTCTCTTTGTACAGTGGGTGCCTAGAGCAGGAAACAAGGTCCCCAAGTGCTCTGGGGTCCCAAACTGCCTGTTTTATAAATTAAGGTCCTGTGTGAGGTTCAGGAAAACTGCCCCTGGAGCCTGCCTCCTGCCCTGGGGGTGCTGGTGGCCGAGGGGCAGCAACCACGGGCAGCTGTGCTTCACAGAGATCACCTAGCCAGGCGTGACCCCAGCCCGGCCCAGGCCTCCGCCAGTGCGTCTGTCCAGGCCGCGGGGGCTTGGAGGGGACGGGCAGGGGGTGGCTTCTCTGGAAAGTTCTGGATCGCTTAGGTCACTCCCTTCTCAGGCTCAAGCGGCCCTGCAGACTCCCCGCGGCTCATCTCCTGCTGTTTGCCCACCCTCAGACCCGGCCCCTGCCTCGGGTGGCTCTTCCAAGGACCCCCCTGAGGGTTCCCTGCTCCTCAGGGGGAGCCCAGCCTCCCGGCCACGACAGGTGCCACCCCTCACATTGAACGTCCCCTCCCCAGCTGGCTCCTGCCGCAAAGGTGCCCAGGACGGCCGCTCCCAAACACGTCCGCTCACGCTGCGGTGTGGCCGCCCATTCAGCACAGATAAGCCCCTTCAGAAACGAGGAGGGATTTAATTCAGCATCTGAGTGACAGCACCAAGATTTATCCCCTGCCCAGACAATGCAGCGCTGGGGCTTTAATCTCCCCCAGACAATGAGCTGCCTCTCGGCCCTCGTCTTGGGCTGTTCCCACGATGGCTGGTGATTAGCCGAGGTGCACTGGATGTGAGCCACTATCTCTCAAGGAAGAGTGTTTGCGCGTCTGCCGGGGGCCGGGGAGGGGGAAGGAAGTTGAGCCCATCTCCGCTGCCCTGCCAGAGGGGCACCTCCAGGAGGCCAGATGGGTGCGCACCCAAGCGTTCCCATCCACCACGGACGGCACAGTCCACTCCCCAGCGGGGCACCTGCCCAGGTCCCGGCCCTGTTGAGTGGCCCCTTGGCAGATGCTTCCCCTCCTCCTCCTGGAGGCTCGGACCAGAAGCTCAACACGTGACAGCATGACAGAGGGCACCTTGAGCGAGCTCCTTCCTTTCCGATAGCCCGGGCTAGCTCTGTCACTCTTGGACGGGCCCCAGCCCAGTGTCCGGAGCACTCGTCACGTCTGCCCTTCCCAACTGCCCCCCTCCATGGACAAGGACCACATTTATCTATGATTTCCACCCCCCAAAAGCCCGAGGCCCCAGGCAGGTCCTCAGACGCACAGAGCCGGCCAGGATCTCCCTCCCTGCCCCCTCACCCCTCTGAAATGGCCAAGGAGCCCTCACACTGACCCAGGCCAGGCTTCCCTCTCCCACGAAGGACCTAAGCACACGGAGTGAATGGGGGCCTCCAGGAGAGCTGGCCCAACTCGCTCCCCCAGGCCCCAGCCCCTGTGCCGGAACGGAGAGGGGAAGTCAGCACCGATCACCCGGCGGGAGCGGGAGGGCTGCACGCATCCCTGCTGTCCTGCCCATCACCTGCCGCGTGGGGGTCTCGAGTTTAAGATGGAAAACCGAGAAACAGCAGACCTGCAAAGGGCAGTGGCTTTGTCTGGTGAGCATAGACTTTAGAGACATGGGAGCTTCTTCTTTGGTCAGGTTAGATGTCTTAAAGCTACAGAATCGATAAAGCACTGATCATGACCAATGGGGACCTGGTTAGGACTCGTTTTGTTGTGCAGAAGAGGTGCCGGTGAATGTGGTCAAGGCTTGCCACCCACCCGGCCAGCCCACCCTACAGAACCGCTCGGCTGCACCCCCAACACCCTCCTGTCCCTCTGAGCCGGGGCGTGGGGGTCCCTGGCCCCCTCAAGTGGACATCTGGGCCTTGCCTGTCCCCACCTCTTGTCCACTGCCCAGGCCAGGGACACCCTGGCTCGTGCCCAGCACACAGTGAGCCCCAGCCACGTGAGCCCACAAATGCCGGCTGAGGGGCTGACTTTTAGTTCATCCAGACGAGGGGAGGAAATGGGGTGTCTGGCCGTGGGGGGCAAAGCCAGCCGTCCTGAGTGAAGCAGACCCCCACGGTGCCAGGCCTCCCTCCATGCTCCTTAAATGAAGGAGACACAGTCCCAGGGCAGGGGATGGCCGCCAAGCAGCCGACGGTGCGCCCGGGGGTGATGACAGAGCCAGCCGGAAATAGAGATGCCTGGAGTCCCTGCAGGGACTCCTGCAGGTTCATGGGGGGGCGCAGACTGGACCCCCTCCCTGAACGGCAGGGTCTTGAAGAGAAGGAAGAAAAGTGACCCCATGGCCCTCCTCCTGCCCCCTGACATCAGGGGAAGACGCTTGGCCAATGTCGGAGACACAGGACAGACACAGGACTCAACCCCAGCCTCCCTGGGGACTCAGGAAAACCCCTTCCACCAGTGACCTCTGTGGCCTCCGTGGCCAATGGGTTTCCACCGATGATCACCTGATCTGCCTCCAGGGGAGAAAGCACTCTGCCCAAGGGGAGCCCCTACACTGAGTCATGATTTCAGGGGAACTTCAGGCTCCATAGCCACTGCCTTAGAAGGAGATGTGGGGAAAGGTGGCCCCATCAGCTGCTCACGCCCTACCAGCTGCCTTCCCCCGTGTTCGGGGGGCAGTGGGCATTTCTTCCTTTTAAATAGTCTCTGAGGCCCATCTTCTGACATGCCTGCTACACGCAGCGGCCCCAGGGCTCACCCCAGAATGCAGGCACGAATGTGTCCCCCAAGTTCTGAGGAATTCTTAGGACGGTCTCTGTGAGCCAGCTACACGCGTGGGGCTCTAGCAGGCCCGGGGTTTGGGAAGCACCGTTCTCTGTGATGCTCAGGGAGTACTTCCCAGCATCCCCAAGACCCCACGGGATGAGGGACCAGCAGAAGTGCAAGCAAAGGTGCCCACACGGGCAACAGTGCTTGGAACCCACATGCAGCCCCTCGGCCCCCCTGTGGTTAATGCCCAAACCAGCCCTTCAATCCACCTGCGACCCTGGTGGCCTGGGGCCAAGCAAACGGGGCTCCAGGGGGCCTGCGTCCGCACTGGGGGCACCGGGAACAGCCCCGGCCCTGCTGAGACTGGGTTCTGATGTCACTGAAGTCCCACGCCTCCCCCCAGCCAGCCAGGGGCACCTGTGTGTTCCCAGTGCCCACGGCCTGTCTGGGGGCTCGGGAGGAGGGGAAGAGGCAGCCTCCCTTTGCCGCCTCCTTGCTCAGTTTCTGGTTACTCAAGCACGTGCTGAGCGCCGCTGGCCAGGCCCCAGTGGGAAGCTGGTAGATTAGCACCCGCAGGACGCGGCCCCTGCCCTCCGGGGCCACATGGCCAGTGGGGGCAGCTTTTCTGGACAGGCAGAATCTGCCAGGGCTGGGGGCAGGAACAGACTTTGGGAGCAGCCCCTGTGCGCCCCAGGACAGAGAGCGCCCAGCTCCCACAGGCCTGCTGTCCCTCTGGCAGCTCCCAGGGGCCCCCCTCTCTTCAGTAGGGGCCATCATCCTTCCTGCACGAATCCACACGGGGCCCCTCCTCTTCCCCGCTGCTTTCCTGGGAGGCTCCCTTGTCCCTCCAGGTCAGCCGCACCCCCCTGTAGACACAGGTGCTGGCTTCTGCTCGGGACAGGGCTCCTCCTGTGGCTCGGCACACACCTGGCAGCCACCGGCGAGCTAGACCAGGCCCTGGGTGTTTGATCCTGAGTGAAGTCATGGCTCGTTGAAAAGCTTGTGAGTGGTCTTGGCTCATGGGGAAGCTCTCTGCCCCCACGACCTGACTCCTCTCCTGCTCCTGGCAAATCCCTCCCTCCCCACCTGAAGGGGGTTTGGTGGGGAGCTCAGGGGCTGTTCCTTCTATGGCCATAGGGAAAGTTGGGGTGACTCAGGGCAGAATAGATGCCTGGCAGAGACATCTGGGTCTTGCCTGGGTCTTGGCTGGGTGCACCCTGTACAGACTGTGAAGGACCCTGAGTTTCAGTAAGACCCCTCCCTGCCCATCAGGTGAGCGTGGGCAATGAAGGAGGCCCAGGGCTGGGGGTGGGGGTTGTTACCCAGACCCTGCCCCTGGAAGGACCAGATCGGATCCCCTGCCCGGAGCACCTGGGTCCTGGGTGGTGCTGCCTGGAGGGGGACACCATTGCAGAAAGGGGCCCTGCCTGCATGACCCAGTGATGGGCAGCCGGGCACCCTCCACCCCTACCCCATTCACCATCCACGCCTGTCTGCTCACCCCGTGCAGCGGTGGCTTCTGCAATGCCCCCGCCGGCCTCCTGCCCTGCGCACGCTGTGTCAGGCCGCCCCGGGCATCTCTGAATAGGAGCGAGCCCAGAGCAGCCAGCTCCCCAGCAGCCCTGGCTCCGTGGGATGAGTCTTCTCAAGCCCTCCCAGCTGGGCCTGCATCCCCTCCTGCCCTCCACGGCTAAGGCAGAGCAGCATGGCTCAGCGGCCAGCCCCCAGGAGCCCCCGAAATTCTCCCAGCCAGAGACAGGATGGTGGCACCAGGAGGTCGGCCAGGAGCCGAGCATTTGGGGGGGTGGGGGGGAGGGGTGTGATGCCCGCGCTGTAAACTCCAGGGGAGATACGAGGATGCAGGGACAGCCAGCCGGTGGCTCGTGATTATTACTAATGGTCCCCAGAGGTGGCATGCTGGGCACCGTGAAGCGCACGGGAGGTGCTGCTCGAGGCCACCCTCACGCCCTCATACCCATCCTGTGTCCATGAGGACACAGACACCGAGAGGGCAGGAAATTTGCCCCCCAGGACCCCATGGAAAGTGAAGCCCCCATCGGAATCCAAACATTTTCCCATAGAGCCAAAACTTGTCCTTTGGCTCATTGAGAGGCTCCATACACGGCCCTTGACCTTCCTCATGACCCCAACAACCACAACACATAGGCAGCTTCTCTGAACTGCTGGGTCCTCACCCAGGAAGCGGGCAGGGGCCTCTCCAACCCCAGCCCCAGCCTCATTGTCCCCAGGGACACGCACACCGCAGGTGTCCAGGGGCAGGCCCGCGGCACACAGGCTGAGCCTCACTTGGAGGCGGCAGCGGGGCAGAGTCTCCCCGAGGGAAAATACGCAGGGGTGGCGGGCAAGAGGGGGGTGGCAGGGAGAGAATGCCACCTTAGTGCGGCACCAAGTAATCAGCAGACGGCCCCACCGGTCCTGCCGAGGACGGTGGCCGCCTTTCGGGGTGATGGTGGGTGACCCTCCTGGCTGTGCCAAAGCCAGGTGGGCACGGGGGACCAAGGAAGACCAGGGCCCTGCGCCCCGTGCTCTCCACTCTCCTGGCAGAGGAACAGCCTACTCACCTCCTGCCCCTGCTCAGAGGCAAAGCTGCCTTCTCCAGAAGCGTCGCAGGTGTGCCAGTCCCAGGCCCCACGCTGCCCTCCTCGCTTGTCCGGGAGCAGGAGAGGGAGGCCCTGACGTCCAGCTCCCACAACGCCTCCAATGTTGAGGCAGCAGCAGACTGAGGGAGGCCTCGGCCAGCAGGGAAGGTGCCCGTGCTGGCAAAAGAGGAAGAGCCAGGCCAGGAGGGGAAGCGTGTGCTCAGCAAAGGGTTCTGGCCTCCGCTGTGAGGTGTGGGCTCTGAAAACAGACCCTGTCCTTCCTAAGCACGTGACCTGCCGCCCCCATGACCTCAATCCTTCGCAACTGGAGGCCCATGTTGGGCAGGGACGGCGGTCGGGGCTCAGAGCAGGAGAAAGGCCAGGAGGCCTGGGGGTCTGGGGCTGGAGCCGCAGGAGGGAACCCCCGACCCGTGTGGAGCCAGAGGAAGAGAGGCGGGGGCCGGGGGTGTGGGCAGCAGAGGGGTGAAGGCTCTTCGCTCTGCGGCCTCCTCTGGGTCTGGGGCCTTGTAAGCCTGGGGTCGGCCACACGCCTACAATTGCACAGGCTCCAGGGCATGGCTTGCAGCCCCCGCTAGCCCAGGCCGAGCGGGAGGGCTGTCAGGGGGCTGGGACACCCCAGGACAGAGGTCGCTGGGCTGTCTGTGTCAGAGGGAGGGTGACTGTCCCCCTGAGCTGGGTTCCACTCTGACACCTAGTGCCTGTCATCAAGCCCATTCTGCTGGCATGAAATGGACCTTCGATGCTAAACCAGGGACGAACTGCACAGTCGGGAAATGGTATGGGGCAGTCCCCAACCCACAGGTACCCCAGGGCCAGCCCTGAGCACCCCTACACGTCACCCCTGACCCTATACGGCTGCCGCACGCTGACCCTTGAACCCCTCAGCCCCTGCTCTCCCAGCCCCAGCCCAGGGCAGCCCATAGATCCTGCAGGGCCAGCCAAGTCTCGGATGGCACATGGTCCCCCAAAGCTCTGTGGACAAGGAAGCTGAACCCAGGCATTGTCCACAACCCACCTGCTGACCTAGAACCTCGCCTGTGACCAGTGCAGTAGCTGCACCCAGGAGCCCCCAGGCAGGACCGGAACCCTGGCCTTGCCTCTCGCGGCTCGCTGCCTGGCCTCAAGGCCTCACTCCATTTTCCAGAACTGACCTCCATGTCCCCCAGACTCTGGGGTCCTCCTGCCTCTCCCCGACTCCTCAGCGACGGTGGAGGGCTGTGCCCACACGCATGCACCCTGCTTGCTCAGGATCCTCCAGCTGAGAAAGGGCAACCCCCTCCAAACCTGTGAGGGGACAGCATTATTCCTACGATAATGATGGGGAAACTGAGGCACAGAGGGTGGTCTGAGCCTCATCTGCACCCATGTCCACACCCCAACCCACTAGCTTATTCTGCCTTCTTCCCAAACCCCAGAGGGTGAGCCGAGGCCTCTTCTGTGAGGGACCCACCTTCCTCAGCAGCCGTGCTTCCCTCCTGGGCAGGCAGCCAGGGCAGCAGGAGACCCCGACCACCCTCCAGCACCTCTCCCGGCACCCCGCTCATCATTTCCTCGCCGTAGCTGCAGGCTGGGGACCTCGAGGGGGCCTAGAGCAGCACAGGTGTCCCAGTGGCCGCGGCCCCCAACCTCACCCCATCCGGCTCTTTCTTGCTGGATACCGAAAGTCCCCCTACGGCCATAAAAGAGGTCAGGGCCAGGCTGCCTGGCTCCGGGGCTTCTGCAGTAGCAACCACAGAGGAGAACGGCAGGAGGGAAGCCCCCAGCCTGGCGCACATTCAGCCCCCAAGCCCCTCTGGGCCCTCGGGATTCTCCCAGGGGTCAGGAGCATTTCGTGGTGACATCACCAGGGCAGGGCCCCGGGTCCCCGTTCACTTCAGCAGGACAGCAAAGACCCTCGGCTGGCTGTGTCCACGCTCGGGGGACGCCCATGTTCTCCACTAAACCAAGAAGCGCCACCCGCGCGGAAGTCGGCTCTCCGTCACCGCTCCCCAGAGCCCAGTGGAAGTGGTAGCTGCTCTCCGCAGGGTCCCCAGCCTGACACTGAGGCTCCCAGGAGCTCAGAAGCGCTGCTCGCCTGGCCAGGCCTGCTCCCATTTGCCCAAACTGCCCTTAGACCCACGGTTCTAATCCTGGGGCGGGGGGGCACCCACCATCAACGGGATGTGAGTGTGTGTCCCTGCGTTCTGAGAAGTTCCCCGCCTCCCTGGAGATGCTTAGAAGCCACGGGGAGAGGAGAGGTAGGCCGGGGGCCTCGGCTGCCCCCCCACCGCCCCTGGGCCCCAGCGGCTCCTGCCCTGGCGCCCCAAGTCCCCCTTCCCTCCCAGTGCTCCTGCCGCGGCTGCCCGGTCCCTGCCCTGAGCCCGCGGGCGTGGGTTTCTAGGTCACCAGCAGCCACAGACCACACGGATGGCGACCACTGCTTTCCCCAGACCGAGGTGACTGGACAGAGTCACCACTTCTGTTTGGCACTTCCTGGAACACAGCAGCCTGACCGCAGAGTCACAGAAGTCCAGATGCCCCGGTGACTCCAAAAAATTCTCAGCACTCGGGGGAATGTACCAGAACTCCTTCCTTGTCCCACCTGCTGTCTGTTTAGGCGTGTTGGGGGTGCACAGGCCTGACCCCATTTCCCAGCCCATCCCCCCAAACATTCCCCATCCTTCCCTGCACTTTGGAGCCCACAATTTGACAGGCATATAATGTTGTCTGCCTGGGACACTGGGCTAGCCTGGCCCTGCCTCTCACACTGGGCTAGCCTGGCCCTGACTCTGACATCGGGCTAGCCTGGGCCCTGCCTCTGACCCTGGGCTAGCCTGGCCCTGCCTCTGATACTGGGCTAGCCTGGGGCCTGCCTCTGACACTGGGCTAGCCTTAGCCTGACCCTGCCTCTCACACTGGGCTAGCCTGGCCTTGCCTCTGACATCGGGCTAGCCTGGGCCCTGGGAGGTGGTTTTGGTTGGGGAGAATCAGGAGCTGCAGTGGACTGAGAGAAATCTCTGGTGAGATCACCAGCCCCAGCTCACTGATGCTTCTTGTCAGTCGCAGAGCTAGCTGGGCAGGGTTTCCAGAGGTGAGGACATTCCTCCTATGATCTTCGGAGACCCACTCAGCCGGACCTTCCCACAGGGCTGCTGCCTTGTCCCAATCACCTGCTTCGAAGATGCGGATAGGGGGCAGCTGTAACCTTTCCCATCTTCCCCGATTTTAAAGGTTTTGTCTTGAGAGGTCACGGCCCCCTCGAGACAAGAGGAGACAGCATCCCCAGCCCAGGTCCCTAGTCCTGGAGCAGCCAGCAGACCCCACAGTGCATCCGCACCCACCTCGCGGCGTGGAGCACCTGGCCAGAGGGAGGAGGGCCCCGTGGCCGGTGCCACCAGCACAGGGGTCGCACAGAACCATCCACAGAAGCCCCCGAGCCACATGCGCTTTCCGTTTCCAGCTCACTGACCACAGGTGGTGAGTGTCGGGCTTTTGTAAGTAAATGACACGTTTTATCATGGGAGGGAAAGGGCACCCCCCCATGCCCATTGCCACACTCCTCAGATTGTCCCTGGACTTGGGACTACAAGGCCCTCTCCCTGGACCCGATCAGGGGCCATCTCCGGGTATGAGCATGCGAGATGAGTAACTAGCAAGATGGGCCCCCTTGTTCTTGGTGGCTGGAGCCCCGGGGAGCATGCAGCACCCTCTGCCGTGGGGGGTCAGTCTGCGGGGACCTCGTGCCCCCACCCCCACTTCAGGGCTACCTCTCCTGACTCCTTCGGGAGTGGACCCAGCTGCAGAGCCACAGTTCAGAAGCTGGGACCTGCAGGTGGCTGTGGGCTGTGTCCTCTGGGCCTGCATAGCCTTGCCTACAAGGGCACCGCCGCCTCGCCATGGGGATTAGGGGAAGACCCCGTGGGGCCCACGCCATCTGCAGGTGGCTCGGCCTGGCCCACTCACTGAAAGCAGCTCTCCCCACCCTTATGTCCTGTGATTTTCCCAGCGGTGCTCACATCGGAGTTGTCCTATACCCACCACGTGTCTATGCACTACCTTAGAAGGAAGGCCCCCCCCAAAGTCAGGCCTCCCTCTGTTCTCAGCCTTGACTCTGGGGCTCACTCGGCAGGGGCACATGGTGGCCTCTCCATAAACCAGTGCCCGCTGAGAGCAGGTGACCCAGCCCCAAGCTCCTACCCTGTGTGTCTACGGGGGGACAACACTGTCCCCCCTTCTCCTGGGGCTGTGGGACGACAGGGCAGGTGCCGGGCAGGACTCCAGGGTCAGTGCCTGCCCAGGGAGGGTCCACTGCAGGGACAGTCCCGGGGACTTCCTGGGCCCACCTCTGTGGGGGGCTGTGTCCCCCACTCCCCAGGGGTGGCAGCCCGCTCCATGCTGCCGGATGGAACGTCAGGATGGCTGGGACATTGCCCGGGGGCTGGCAGGGGGACGAATGGCCTTAGCTCTAACTCCAGCTTCCTCTCACCAACACCCCCCACCGGGGTCTGAGCACTTCTAAGAAGTCTGACGTCTCCAACGCCTGGAGGAGAGAGCTGCCCTCTTGGTTGTGTCCCTCCACGCATGGGTCAGCTCCAGCAGTGTCCCCAGGTGGTCTCTGCTTCCTAGTGCCCTCCCCAGGCCTCAGTCTCCCCAGGCACACAGTGCAGGCGTCAGAGAGCACACTGTCCTGGGCTGCTCTGAAGCCTCAGGCAGGCTTTGTACCCCGTTGCAACAGCCATTTCTCTCTGCTCCCCAAGCTTCCTCTTCCTCTTGGCGTCTGGGCTTTTGAAGAGAAGAAGCCCCATCCTGACCCTAAGTGCATGACTGCGGTGCAGGCTTTGGGGGAGAGCTGAGACCCTCTTGCACATGGCCAGACCCCGCTCTGCTCCTGGGCACCTGCGGACAAGCAGGGGCTGCCTGGCGCCAGCACGGACGTTGGCCTGCCCAGGGAGCCCCACTTCTGGACGACTCAGGAGCCAGGGAAGCTGCCCCTTGGGTCCTCGAGGCTCACCACAGACCATGTGCAGGACCCGGGAGCAGAGAGACAGGCACCCCCAACCCCATGACCCTCGGAGTCCAGTCCTGAAGATTCCGCTGTCTTGCAGCCCCCAGATCCAGCAAAAACATGGCCACTACTCCAAGAGACCCAAATCAGATGCCCTGCTCGCTCTCCAGGGCAGGAGGCTACAGAAACAGATCCTTTCATCTGAAATCGGGGTGCCTCGGCCAGAGCTCAAAGGTGGGGAGGCACTGGGGTTCCAATGGGAGGTTTCCATAGGTGTCGGGGGGAGCAGGCTGTGGCCAGGCCGTGTCCGGGGTGCCCCCCCAAAGCTAGGGGTCACCAAAGGCCACCCTCTGGCACAGCCTGGGATGAGGGCCATGGGTGTGGGAAGCCCACTGGCAGGGATGCACATGCAGCTGGCCTCCAGAGGGGGACACATGCCCGGAAGGGGCCCCGGGGCTGGCCCAGTTTCTTTGGGCAAAAATGGCCCCTTGGTTGCCGGAGAGTTTCCACCGTTGCATGGGCCACTCAGGGGAAACCGGGCACTGCCCAGAGGAGCCCCACGAAGAGCCGCTGAGTGGCAGGCATGGTCCTCTGCCCTCAGGACCGGGCAGGTGCCCAGCAGCGTCCCCCGGGTGGGGCAGACAGCAGCCTGTGGGGATATGGAGGCCACGGCCCCTGGCATCACCCCACCCTGCCCGGCACCCCCTGCAGTCTGGAGCCCCGACATCCCCTTCATGACAGCGACTTCTCTGGCTGCTTCCTGGACTCTCCCCTGGGGCCCCTGGGATGGGACTTGCAATCCCTACTTGAGAACGGAAGACGAGAGTTTGGAGGGCGCCAGGGTTTGAGCCCAGGCCCAGCTGGTGCGAGGTCCGGGTCCTGAAGGCCTGACACACGCAGGAGGCAGTCTTCACGTCCCGGGATCCGGGCTCACCAGGGGACGTTCCTATTTCACTGGCCTACACAGATCATGAACCCCGGGGCCAGGACGGAGCTCCTCCGGGCTCTGGGAGAGGGGTAGCAGAGCACCCCGCCGGCTAGAGCCACTGAACCCATGAGTGGGTGAGTGGATGTGAATGAATGAAGCGACTCCAGAGGGAACTCTCCTCCCGTGGACCGTGTTCCCGTTTTCACTGAACCAGAAGACATGTCCGTGGGGAGCAGACTGGGGCCCGGGATCCACGTCCCAGCTTTAGGCTGGCCCCCAGAGGAGACACAATTAAAGGGGAACTTGCAAGCCAGACACCCGGCCCTCTTGAATTTTCTCTGCTGTGGTGGCTGCCCCAGGAAGAAGGTACTCGGGGAGCAAACGTGCCCCGAGAAAGCCGTGTCTGGCCCTGGGCTGGGGAGGGCCACTGCTGTTCTGACGAGTAAACTCTGTCCTATAAAAAGGCCAATTGAACAACGTGCGTTTTATGGCCTGGGGACGTTTTATTGTTCCTGTACAGGAACACAGGCAGGCTGCTGGGCTCAGAGCCCTTGGTCCCTCCTGACACCCGAGATGAGCTCACAGACCCCCTTGAGCTCCAAGTAGGTGAACGGGCTCCTCTCCGGCCGGCTGCGTGGGGAACACAGGCCCGGGCAGAGGCGCCTTCGGTCATAGGGACTCAGGGCCGGGTGGGGGAGGCCCAGGGCCCCACATCGTTCAGAGGGCAATGCCTGATGAGCTCTCAGCTGGTCCTGCCGTGCGGGCAGGTGGGGTGTGCAGAGCCGGGGGGCCACCCCACATCTTCTCCAGCCAGGGGCCATGCTAGCCCAGGTACCCCCTGCATCACCCATGGGGGGGCCACGCCTACAGAATTCCCTCAGGCCACGGCATCCCCCAGGGGAGGATGGATGGGGTGACAAGTGGCCGGGCGCCAGCCAGCCCTAGAAACACCTGCATCTTCCAAGCACACGTGGGGGGGGGGGGCTCTAGTCCCTCCAGAGCGGGAGTGGGTTCTGCACTGAAAATCGATCTGACACCGACAGGGAAAAGGCAGAGACAACTGGGGGGGGTCTCGGGGGGGCCAGCCACGGTCTCCAAGTGAACCCCTCGTGGTGAGTGACCGCAGCCCTGCAAGCTGCCCAGCGACGTGGGAAGAGCCTCCATTTCCCGCAGGTGAAACTGCCCCGTGTCCACCCCCCTCCCAGAGCAGAAGGCACCGCAGGAAGGATGGGGCATGAGGGGAGCGAGTGAGGAGCGGGGGGTGTTCTGGACGCGCCCTGGCTCCCACCCCAGCCAGGGGCCGGCCTGAAGCTCCTTCAAGCACATCAGAACACACATGGGGAAAAGGCCGTCGGGGTGTGGGGGTTGTGATTGGTTTCTGGACTGTTCTCAGTGACCCGGGCCCCTAGCTCCCTGATTTAATGCAGCCAGCACCCCAGCGCCCAGCCTCCCTTTCTTCCACCAGCAGACCTCTCGCCTCACGGAAGCCGGGTGCGTGCCTCACGTGGAGAGCTACAGCCAAGGTCACACGGCCAGGGTGCCACCGAAATTATAGGCAAGAGACGATCCTGTTGGAAGTTCAGGGCTCATAAATGCCCTCCGCACTGCTGGCCGGCTTTGGAAGGTGAGAGAAACAACATTACAAAGCGAAATGTGGAGAGGAAGAATGTAGCATGAAGGCCAAAGAGCAGGGGAGCCACGGGGAGGAGGAAACACAGCTCTCGCCGAGAAATTCAGTCCGATCTTTGCTCAACCACAAGCAGGAGGCCAGACCCCAGTGCCACCAACAGAAACGCTCTCCCTCCCTGGAAAATTGATTTGTCAACAACCAGAGACTCGTCCAAAGGCATCTCAAGGTTGTTGTCGTTGGTTTTTTGTTTTTCTTTTTTAAGGAAAGACAAAAACCATCCGCAGTGGCACGCACACTCCAGACACGGCTTTGGAGAACAGGGGGTCCTGCAGCTTTTAGGATTGCTGGGAGGGCCCTTCTGGGCTGATAATTTGGAAATGGGGGATTTGCGACGTCCGAGGGAGCGGCACACAGTGGGCATTCTTGGCGAAGAATTCATTTGGGAAAAAAAAAAATCAAAGTTGGTTTAAATCTCTGATGAGCTAAAAACTCCCTCCCACAAACCCAAGAAATGTGGATTTCCTCATTTGGGGTTGGGTTGCCTGCCAAGCACAAGGAAGGGCCCTTGACCTGACCCCGATGTGGACAGTGGTTCCCTGGCGGGGCCCCAGGCCGGGGGTGGCGGGCTGGCTGCGTCGGCACAGCCCTGGGGCCCTCCTGGCTCCCAGGCGAGGTGGGTGCCTCCAGGAGCTACAACCCAAGGGGCTCCTTCTGCTCTAGACTGGACATGCAGGTGGGAAGCCCCCTTCCCCTCCACCAGTCGCCGGCCCCCGCTGCCCAGCTCTCGCAGGTGGGGCGTGTGAGGTCCCCTTTCAGAAGCAAGCCTCGCCTCACCCTTCACCTCCAAAGGAATCAGCGCTTCCAGGGGAGGCTCAGACAGACAGAGTCTCCAGTGGCCGTGGCCGTGGCCTGGCCACTACAGAAGCCAGGCCCTGGGCTGAGAGCGACAGTGACTCGGACTTCAGTGTCTCTCCTTCCTTTTTTTTAAACTTTCATTGGAGATGAATGATACTATGTGTCAATTGCCAAATTCCATCACTTAATTGCTTCACTGCTGGAAATTTCATGGGGTGGGGTGTAGGTTCTCATTTTTCACAGAAAACTCCAGGCATGGACTCATTTCTGCAGATCTTTTGCCTAATTAACAGCATACTCCATAAAAATAAATAAATAATAGGGCAAGCACGGGCCGATGAAGCCAGGAATCCTTCCTCAGCTCAGAAAGGAAGCCTCCACAGTGGCGGGGGGGCGGGGGGGGGAGGGGCAAAGGGGAGGGTCTGTTCTGCCCAGGCCCCATGTGGCACTGCGGTGGCTTGGCGAGATAAGACCCCCAGGGCTCCGTCTTGGCCCTCCTGCTCCCAGACAGGACCGGCGTCCAGACGGAAGGGCACCCTGGGCGGGGAGGTCAGACAAGGGGCCGGTGGGAGGAAGCCCAGGCCAGGCTCCAACTGGAGGCATCTCTGCGCTGAGGGTGTGCGGGGCAGGGGGCGTGGAGAGGTGTCTCATCAGAGCGGGCCTCGGTCTGACCACGGAGAGCCAGAGCCCTTCACCCGGGACAGCAAGTGCAGTGTGCACTGAGCCAGGCAGTCAGAGCCCGTGACCCCGGAGTCCAGGCCACGTGGCCTGGCGGGGAGACCCTGCACGTGGACCTTGCCAGGCAAACACCGTACAGTTTATAAAGACGTCCTCATGCATCTGTGTGCCCTGAGCATGCCTCAGTTTCCCTGCAAGGAAGGGATCTGAGGTACAGGAAAAGAAAGGGACCCAGTGGGAGGCGACTGTCCAGCCAGGCCACCGTGGCCTTCAGTGGTGCCCCTGAACACACAGGAAGGCGCCAGGCCCGTGCCAGGCCCGCAGGTTTGTGGTCAGGTGCAGACAGCTGCAACGCTCCAGAGAAGCTGCCCCATCAGTCGACCCATGTGTGCAGAGCATCAGCTCTCGGGACTGGACGCACTTCTGGGTCTTGAGAAGCTTGTGGCAGGCAAGGTCCACTTGGAGCCCCTGCAGGCCTGGGGGCAGGTCCTGACCAGGGGCCCCCTGCCCACCCTGTGAACCAGGAAAGTCACTCCAGGCACCCAGAGAGGACCGGCCACGGCTCCCCTCCACGGTTCCAGGAAGCCAGGTGGCATGGGAGCTGATTTCCCCGAGGGACGGGCAAGCCCATTCTGGATTCAGTCACGAGCCTTTGAGGCATGGATCACCTTTTTGTCAGATGGGGACACCGAGCTTAGAGCCGCTGAGAGCAGTCACACGGCTTGCCCGTGGTGGGTGCCGGGTCCCAGAGGGGTCTGAGCACGAAGCCTGTCCCGCTGACCCCCACCAGCCAGACTGCCCACACAGACGCCACCCCTGCCTGGACGGAGCGTCAGGACCCACCCACGCCTCTGGGGGGGATCCAGCTCCCGCCCTGGGGCAGCGCCTCTTCCCTCCCCCATCCCAGAGCAGTTTGCAGCCACGGTCAGTGAGCTGAGGCAGACACACCCACAGTCCTCCCAGACTCAGCAAGATGAAGCTTCGTCCTTGGGCTGCAGGATGATTCCGAACCCGTGAGGCAGACCACCCCATCACTGTGGCTCTTGAAGACCCTCAGACCCCCTGCAGCACCCCGCCGAGACGGCAGGAGGCCCTGTCCACGTGTCTTCAAGGCCGCGATGCCACCCACACGTGCATGTTCCACCGGGACCTTGAGAGGGTCAGGGGTGGGTCCTGGGCACCAGCCCCTAGAACGCTTGGACGTGCCCAGGTCCGCTGGCAGAGACAGGAAGGAACCGGGACCGAGGGGGCAGGAAAGGGGGCCTGGATGCTCCGTGGAAACAAACCCAGCACTCCAAAGCCCAGCCAGCAACTACAGACGGATGTGTGTGGGTTCACCTGCGCTCCCCACCTGCAGCTCTCAGACAGGCACCCCGGGGCCGTCAGCCTCCCCGCCTGACCTCCCCCCAACTGCTGCACCCCACCAGGACACCCCCCCAAACAGCCTGGTCTGCTCAGTCTCTCCAGACGTTGTGTTCTCGAAGCGGGCGGGAGCCCTGGGTATCCGCACCAGCAGACGCAGCCTGGACTCAAGTTCTCCAGGGCGAGGGCAGAGCGGACGGTGCCTCCCTGGCTCAAATGTCCCGGGCCAGCAGCCTCCACTCTGGGCCCGCACCTCAAATTTCGGCGACGGAGCGGCCACAGAAAGCATCCTTCTTTATCGGTGGCCTGCGTGAGCTCTATATCTCCGCGGCCTCTCACCCCCAGCATTCCACGCCTCCCAGGGGGGGGCAGATAATCCCACAAAGGGCCTCATGCCAGAGTCCCCGTGCTTTCTCCAGTGCTGAGAGCTTTGACTCCGTCAGCACTGGTTTGAGGGAATCTCCTTACTGGGCCCCAGGGTTCAGATCGAATGTCCCTTTGAAAGGGCCAGAGGGAACCCTGTGCCCCTTCTCCTGCATCTGCATGACACCAGATCCAGCTCGTCCTGCCCCACCCTAGAGGGATGGGCCCCCGACACCCCAGGGTCCTTGAGGACTGCCATCCCTAATGAGGGAGGAGGGAAAGGCCTGTCCTCTGGCCCAGCAGGTGCCAAGACCCTTTCTTCTGCAGGGGTCCATGGGCTGGTGCTTGGACTCAGCCAGCCCAGCCTCCCTCTCCTCTTGTTTTGGGGCCACGGAACCCAGTGACAGCTCCCTGGAGGAGGATCCCTTCACCCACCAAAAATGTGCTCTGCTCTGATGTCTACCGATGGATCTCCTGAATTGTCCAAGACTAAGCTCAGAGTCTGGCTCATGTAGTGGTGTGTGTGCACAGAGCAGTCTGCACATGTGTGCACGCATGTGTGCAAGTGTTACACGTATACACACTGCACTAAGTTGTCCCAGTGTGTGCCTGTACGTGGGTCGGTTTGTGTGCACATGTGAGCATGCCTACATATGCATACGTATGTGCACGTGTGAGCATGCCTGCGTGTGCATACGTGTGTGCGCGTGTGAGCATGCCCGCGTGTGCATACGTGAGCATGCCCACATGCGCATACATGTGCACACTTGTGTGCGTGTGGGGGTGTGTTCCTACGTCCGCGTGTGCATGCATGTGCATGGCACTGCATACACAAACCGGTTACAGGAAAGCCCCACTGTCCCGCCGTCCCCTGAGCAAGTCCTAAGCTTGACCCTCTGGATGTGCAGACACACTCTCAGAAGTCAGAATGTCAGACGGACAACAGCAGCGAGAGGAGAAACAGTTTCCCCTCTTCTAGGTTTGGGACCTGCCGCTCAGTAGCCCCAAATCCTCTGGCACAAAGTTAAGCAAAAGACCCCAGAAGACAGGGTTCACCACAGACGGTAACCCCCTCCCCGGCTGGTGCTGGGTCCTGGGTCCGGCAGGGCAGCTCACCACGGTCCCTGGCTCTTCTTCTCCTGTTAGCCTGGGGGACAGAGTCTCCAAAGTCAGTGAAGACACTGGCGGCCCAGTGGCCCAAGCCCCCCAGACAACCACCAGCTGTCCGCATGATGGCGGGCGCAGCTCCTCAGCCAGGACGGCGTAGGTCTGCTAGGCCACCTGACCCGTATGTCTCTGCTTCATTCACTTCCCCCATCACATCATTTCAGAGGGCTTGTCAATCTGCAGGCCACATCCAGAGGCCCCCGGTGAGACCCCTGCACCCCACACACTCACACACGAACCTGCCTTCAGCCAGATGCAAGAAAGTTCCAGAAACCCAAAATAGCTGCTGACAAAGACCGCCTGGACCCTGCAGACACCATAGCAATAATAATACCACATTCACGTGCCTTCGGCCTCTCGCCCCACGTCCCATCTGAGCCGGTCAGAGCTGTCGGGCAAGGGGTCACCGGGACCATCCTGCCCCGGAGAGGACGAAGGAGGTATGGGGCTCTCCCCTACTGGACACACGAATGGAGTTTCATCCTTCCACCCGGGTTGGTCCTTCTTGGGCCGGGAAGGGACAGAAGCAGAATCGGACACCCACGTCGACCCCGCCGGATCTAGGGAAATGCCCCCAGCACTGCACGGCAGGCTGAAGGTGTCAGGGGAAGGAGGGCACGGGGGGCCCCTACTCTGTCCTGACCCAGCAGAGACGGGGTAAGTCAGGGACCCCCGAAGCTGACCTGCAGGGACAAGGGCACCGTGACTGTGACCGGTATGTGTCCCCCAGTCTAGCCCTGGTCAGAACGAAGGATGCTGCCTCGGGGTCCCCACCTCTACTGCTCTAAAGCTAAACTCACCCTCAGCCAGGGCTTCCTTGGGGGTGACAGTCCTTGGAGCCCAGCTGGCTGGGGTCCCATCACCACCGGGGTTCCTGCTTATCAGCAGCTGTCCTGTCTCTCTGAGCCTGAGCCAAGGGTGACTCCAGATGGAGGGTCAGACTGGCCTGGAGGTGCTCTTGCTGGACCTACAGGGGGCCTGCTTGCTCCTGAAGATCCAAGGGGCAGGAGGTCTCCCCTGGGGCACTCCCTGAGACCACCCTGACTGCCTTCCCTTTGCTAGGGGCACAGCCTCCCACCCTGGGGGCAGCAGGTGGCCCATCGAGTTCCTTTGCTGAGTCCAAGGTGAGCCAAGATGATGGAGCCATTTCTCCCATTTGGAATCCTGGAAGTGAAGACCCAAGCGCCAACCCTGAGGCCTGGGGCTGGTGGCCCTCTGATCTGAGGAGCCTCGGGAACTAGCCGGACAGGCATCCCACCCGAGGGCCCCAAGGGTGATGCTCACAGGGGCATTCACCATCCATCGCCCTCGCCCCTGCCTGCTGGCCCAAGGTCTGAGGGCCTCTGCCTCTGGGCCTGGCGGGGAGGAGAGGGCTCAGCTTGGTTTTGCTTTTACAGATTCAGTGAGTGTCAGGGGCTTGGAGGGGAGAAGTCATCGTGGCCCCCAGGTGCCCTTCCCGGGTGCCCGGTGAACAGACTGTACTCCTTTGCTGGTGTTCACCACCCGGTGATGGGGACCAGAGTCACGAGCATGGTTTCCCAGGAGGTTCACTTCTGGCCCAGAGGTCCCAATGTCCCGCAGAGCCCACTGCCGGCCTCCCGGAGCTGCCTGTGGCCCAGTCCCCTGCTCCCTGCCCCCCACCCCCTCAACAGCCACAGGCCCTGCACAGGAGGCCAAGGATTATTCTAGGGCCCAGTGGATAAAGAGTCGGGGGTTCTTTGTCAGAAAAGGCACGGTTGCATTCCTCCTGGCCCCGGCCCCAGCCCTCCCCTGCACGGTGCCAGGCGGAGTCTGTGGGTCAAGGAGGGGCCTCCAGGGGCAGACGGGACCCTGCCGCAGCGCTGGGCTTCTCCCCGTTGTGGCCACGGCCCCTCCCCTCAAATGAGGGGAGTCTGTCAGCATCGGGAGGCAACCTAAAACCCCGGCAAGGGAGCACTTGGGTTACAACAGAGAAGGACCCCTGTGCGGGCTGCCAGCCGTGGGGGCCGGGCGGGGTGGCCGGCACAGGCCTTGGACCAAGTCCGCCACCATAATTAGCAGATGAGATTCAATAACAAACAGCTTTGAGCGGCTTTATCTAACCTTTGGAAAGTAAGATTAACACCTTCGATGGAGAGAGAGTTAAGACACGGGGGGCCGCTCTGCTCTGCGGTTCTGACTCCCAGCTGGGAAACGCGAGCCCCTCTTGGGCCAGCGCTCTGCCCTCAGGGCTTCTGAGGACTGGCTTTCCAGCGGCCTGTGTAGTCCTTTTGTTTGGCAGCGAATGTGCAGCCACCAACCGCACCATTGCCCGTCACACGCTCACACACGCACACGCCCTGCTCCCTGGCCACAGCTGAGAGCTCCCCGAGGCGGGACGGGAGGCCCCCACCTCACTGGCTCATAATCGGAGACGCCACGTCTCCGGGCTCAGTGCAGATACGCAAAGTCTCCCCTCGTCCCCAGTGGACTTGTTGCTGCTCAGATTTCATCGGCCCGGAAGAAGACATCGAACGCACCCTCCGAACAGAAATCCGCGATAAGTCCTCCTGGTGGGAAAGGGCGCCGGCCTCGCCCAGGTGCACAGTCCGCGCCGGGCACCGGCCCGTGTGTGCAAGAAAGCATGGGCTGCCGGCACGGTCGCCAAATGAACTTCGGGAGCTCTGAGGACAGCACCCAACACAGCTCAGTGGTCTTATTTCTAAAGTAACGTCAAATCACTTCCAGGGAAAAATCGATCTGTCTCCGACAGCGTTTCCTCCTGCTAACGTGATAAATAAATAATTAGCCACGTCGTCGGGCTGTTTCATTAAAGCAAAGAATGGCTGGACGGGCCGAGATGGAGAACCCGATCGCAAAGACGGAGTCCGGCTGCAGCCCCCCACGTTTTACGGTACCATTTGTATTCTGTCAGTCACTAGCTGCACGCTCAGCCCGAGCTGGGAACTGAATACCCTATTCAGAGAGGTACTCACAGGCGTGTTATTGCAATTTAATATTTTCGCACACAGACACATCATTATCTTGGAACCTGACACTGCGGCATAATTCTGTAATTTTTCAAGAGGCCCTAATTTTTCTCAATGTGAGCGCTAGGGCCCAGGATTATCCGAACAGCTCCCTCTCCTCTTTGTTTCTTCCGGGGGCTCATAAACGTGCAGGGAAGTGCGTGCAGATTGCCTGCTCTCCACCTTTGAACTTCTCCGTTGCCTTCTCCCACAACAACCAGCTGCAGATGGCTCCCGGCCCTGCAGCCCCGCGGCCTCCAGCCACAGTCCCAGACACCGCAGAGAACCGAGCAGCGTGGGGCGCTCTGTGCAAAACCCAAGCGGGCCGGGACGGTACAGCAAAAAGCCCCACCTGAGGAGAAGTCTCATGGAGACATCAGCCCCATGCTTGCACACAGGTGCACAGATGCACGCGCAGGGACGGGTCTGCACACCCTGACACCATCTCCCACACAGACCGGATGGAGGGGCTGTGCCAGGGGCCCACAGAAATGCACCCCCCCCCCCCGGTTTTCAGGCGCCTCAAGAATGCACTGGCTTTCCCAGGAAGAAGAGCTGGGAGAAGTTTGCAGGGGAGGCCAGATCCCCCAGGGAAGCATCTTGGAATGAGCAGGTGGCAGCCCAGAGGACGCTGGCCCAGCCTGGTGGGCACACGGTGCCCTGTGCTGGGTGCTACGGCCCAAAGCAGCTCTGTACAAACTGACGTTATAGACGTTCTCATAAGCTCCCCTCCAAAAGGAACACGGGGCCTTCTGGCAGCTTGGTGCCCTTCTCCTCACCGAAGCCCCAGAAACATGCCCAGGACCACTCGGGATTTGACCCTGATGACACCCACGTGCTCGGGGTTGGGGGCGGGGGTGCTGTGCCAGCAGGGGTGACCAACAGACACTGTTGAACCGGGGCGGCCGGAAATTGTCGTCGGGTCAGCACAAGCCGGAGACACCGATTCCCAGCCCAGTAAAGACCTGAGCATGTCGCTTCCCCGGGACCGAGGGAGAAGCTGGGCTGCCCGGCAAAAACAGGGATGCTGGGGAATGGCCCAAGTCGGGACCTTCGCCTGACCTGCCGAAGGGGTGCCAGGGGTGCCAGAGACTCTGCAGCAGGAGGGAGGAGGCGCGGGGGGCGCACGAGGGTCGACACCCCGCGCTTGCCCAGGGCCTGCCGGGCTCTCCCGTGGCCACCGTTTGGGCTCCTCCGGTGAGCATAATTTCCGGTCTTTGTTTAAGTGTTTTATGGACCGATGTGGCCCGGCCTCTCTGAAGAGGCTGTTACAGCCCATTGAGCAGATACAAATGTCTGAGCGCCTTTAAATGCATGCCCCTTTCCCTTGGAGACGCAACCAGAAGGAGCAATGGGAGTCTATTATGTAAATCCATATTTCGGCATAATATTGACTGCCAGCTTCTGAATATAGATATGAGGATTAAACTGTGTCACAGGAAAGAGTTCCCGGCCATAGTGAGTCCCCATTCACCATGCGCTGACCCAGGCATTTTATCCCCGTGCCGAAGCATCGGAGATGCCCGGCCTACCCTAGGTGCCAGAGACGCAGACACATTTCAAGTGAGCCACTGAATTAAAACACAGAGACTCACAGAGGCAGACAAACGGGCAAAGCTCCTCTCCCCGAGCATCCCTCCCTCTCGTCTTTCTAATTTGAAATAGACCCACTCACTGGCGGTCCAGCCACCCCACAAGCAGAGACACAAGGCCAGGATGCCCGAGAGGGGGTTGCCCCCAGAAGCGATGAGGTTGGGGGTGGCTTGTTGGTCCGATCTGGCTTTTTCCCCAAACAGCTTGGACACGGAAGCCCAGGCCCCAGGGCAAGGACCTGTGGCCCCCAGACTCCTCAAGCTGCCCAGAGCCTGGTGACGTCACCACGCCTGTCTCTGGGGGGCCGGCCCGCAGCCGGGCAGCCGTGGGGGGCCCTCAGGTACATCTCAGAGCCCTGCACACAGTAGGCCCAAGGACAGCATGCTCCACTCCAGGGGCAGGAAGGAACGGACAGATGGCACAGAGCCCCCAAAACAAACAGAAGACCCTGACCCCCTCAGGAGCTGGGGGGCCTCCGAGGAGAGAAGAGCTGGCAGATGCCAAGAGCCGTTGAAACCCCCGAGATGGACAGAAGGATGGAGAAGTGACGGGGAGGCAGCAGGAGGGAGTGGCTGGGCTCGGCGCCGGCTAGCATCTGGCTGCACGTCAGAGGGGCCAAATCAGACCCGGGCACCCGTGCTTCTCGGTTTGAAAATAAAACCACGAGCTAAGGCTCCTGTGTGCGTGTTTTACTCCATGACTGAGCTGTGTGGCAAGAATCCACGGGAGCCCTTTGCCGGAGCAGGGCGGACTGGCTAAGCCGGAGGGCTTCACGGCAGGTGCAGCTGGGTACGCAGAGCAGCGCCACGCACCGGGGGCCATACCCTTGGGCGGGCAGGCGCACACCTGCAGGCCTGCACACCCTCCCTCTGCCCCCACCCCTCCCCAGATGAGCCCAGGGAAGCTGAGGACCAGCACAGCATTTCCCCAAGCAGACCAAGGGGATAAATCCCAAACTCACTGCCTGTCTAAGTGGAGTGGGAATTCTGCCTCACCTCCACCTGGCCCCTGGACCCCAGCAAACACCATGCTGGACCCTTCCAGAACCTTCCATGCAGTTATGCCTGCTGGAAGCTGGGGGGGCGAGTAAGATGCAGATGCACACGGGTATTTGGGGTGGTGGTGGGAGGGCGAGCAGGCAGGCGAGAGGCGGTGAGAGGAGCCGATCTGGTGGCAGCACGTGGGGGGCGACGCGGGCGGCAAAGGTGGGACGCGGGATCCAGGAGCGGGGCACACGCACCAGGAGCCGGAGTGAGGAGGGTGCTGGGGTTCTGGGGCCAGGGAGAGGCCCGTCCCACGGGAGGCCTCGAGAGCAGCACCCAGGGCTGGGACTTGGTATCTGTACTAAACATTCGGCTTTGTTATTCTCTCTAAAGTAGGAAAGTAGACAAAGCCAGTTATTTCTCAACTCGGCAGCACGTGGAACGGAAAGGAAACCATGGGCCTGAGACCCCACCCCGGACATATGGAGTCAGAGGTCTGGAGAGACCCAGCCCCGCCGGCCACACTCCCGAGGAGCAGGTAGGGCCTTCAGACCTAAGGACATGGTGCTCATGTCCCCCTCGATGCCCCACCATCACCCACATTGGAATCCATTAGAGAATATAAATGTGTTGCAGGAGAAGATCAAACCTACGAAAACCCACCTGGGTGAGTTGGGAGACCAAGGGGCAGGGTGAGGGGTTAGCCCTCAGTACGGCCAGAAGTGCCCAAGTACATCTCCTGGAGCCCCCTAAGAATCCACTGCTGGACCTGGGAAACCCTCAATCTGCAGCAGCCCCATCCCCAGCTCAAACCAAGCTGACTGCAGCCTCCTCTTCCTCTTAACGCCCTGTGGAGCTACCTGGGGGTGGGAGGGGACAAACATTCTGGAAGAAGCCCAAGGCCAAGCTGAGCCCCAGCGTCTGCCCATTAGCAGCCAGGCGCCCTCCCTGTCCACCTCCACACTGGGAAGAGCCAGCGCCCACTCAGCAGGGGCTTCAGGTCACCTCAAAGTGCACGCAAGAGCCAGGAGCCATCCAAGGAGCCCCGGGCTTCTCCCAGCACCCTGCTCCCAGGTCTGTGTGAGCACATGGCCCCGGGAGGGAGGGAGGAGCAAGCACCTGCCGTCACCTGCCTCACCTGAAGAGGCAGGCTGGGCTCGGACTCCCGCGGAGAGCGCAGACCCTACACGGAGGCACACACCCTTCCCGGAAGTGTGCTGTCACCGAAAAGCAGCGTGAGTCTGGGGAATTTTGCCGAGAACCCTCCCGCCGGGTTCAGAAAGCAAGTGTGTGAGGGTCACGGGTTCTCTCCCTTCCTGAGCAGGGTTTCGGGGGTGAGCAGAGCAAACGCTCACTGTTCCTCACTTCCCCAAGTTTGAGCGGGGAACACGGGCCCTGGGATGTTTTTGCTCCCACACCAGTGAAGCCCTAAAGGCCGGTCTGCTTCTGGATCCCTCCGCCCACCACCTGGCGGGCGGGGGTGTGGTGGAGGGGAAGGCTCTGTGGCACCAACCTCTGGGCCCACCTCCAGCCCCCCTCCGGCCCCAGGCACATTTCAGAAGAGTCTAACGCTACACCAAATATTCCCCTTGGAGACCGAGACCAGGGTCAGACCAGAATGAAAAGGTGACCCTACGTTATCACGTTTGCTTAAGGACAGGGTCCACAGTCTTCACCCTGAAAGATGCATATTTGTTTGGGGTTGGAAATGGCACAGGCATCAGTATGTAAAATGGGCATGGGATAATTCAGAGCCTGATTTAGAGGAGGTAAAATATTCACCAGGACCCAGCCATGTTTTAAAATGATTATAAATTATTTTAACAGTGCATTTGCAAAGGGTTATAAAAACAGCCATAATATATTTTTTTCCTTAGATTCTAGAATTACCAGTGTGACAGCTAATGCAATAATGATTTGTTTCAAATGCCAGTGTTTAAGCTGTATAAAGCTGATTTTATACATTTTTCCAGTAGGCCGCATTGTAGTTAATGAAATTAAACACACCAATCGCATTTGTCCCCAGGGGACGAGGAACTGAACACACCACTGGTTTATTTTTTTATTAAAATAAATTGCAGCCAGCAAGATGGACTAATTGCATACAGAATTGAAAAAGAAACATTCCATTGATATAATTAAGCCAATTTTCATGGACAGAAATAGTTATAGTGGATATAAAATAAGCAAAGCCTTCACCAGAATCTGACTTCCCTCCTTTTTTGCACAGAATGTTAACTATTAAACAAATATGTATCTCGGAGCCGAGGCACCGCTCTCTGGGAGCTCCAGGGCATTGTTCCTGAGTCTCGGGAGAGGCCGGCCGGCCGGGCCAGCCAAGGATTTGATGGCAGAAACCGAGAGAGAGAGAGAGAGAGAGAGAGAGAGATAGGGCAGGAAGAGACCCTCCCCATGGCCCTGGGGCCCACAAGAGCTCAGGAGCACTGGCCAGCCTAAAGGGAGTACCACAGCCCTGGCGGAGCCTGTGAGGTGCCCAGGATTAAGGAACAGCGGCGGATTCAGGGCTGGACCTGCAACTGCAGCCTCGGGGCTCCTTCCGCCCGTGGCTCAGGTCCACACAGCAGGGGCTCCACCTCTCCCTGATTGCCTGGGGGGAGGGGCGGGGGCTATTTCCCTCCAGATTTGGGGTGGCGGCAGGAGGGTGAGCAGGCAGGCGGGCACTACACCTCCTGCCTTTGCTCAGGCAAAAGGCAGTACATGGCAGGGGGCGGGGGGGGGGGATGCAGATGAGGGTGACCCTGGTCAACACTTCTGCCACCCTGCACCTGCCCTTGGAAGAGGGGTCACAGAGCTATGGGCTGGGGCTGGAAAAGCCCAGGGCAAAGCGTTCTACCCGGCCTGGGGAAGACAAGCAGCAGGAGAGTCCAGAGCCCAGCAAAGAACACCCAGTCTGGAGGAGGCTGAGGACACAGTTAGCCGGTTACATTCACAAGCTGTATGGGGACTGATGTCTTACTTGCTTTTAAAAACCAGACCTGTTACAAGCTAAGCACTGTCCTTGGGAAAATGCTTAAACCTTGACACATAAAAAAAGAAAATCCTATGGAATTAACTACAGCGTGCAGTGCCCTAAGGAAGGGGGCAGGGTTAGGGTGTGTGAAATAAGAAAGCTTGAGGAGCTTTACTTAAGTGGCATTCAGTTTCATGCCTAACTTGCTGTGTGACCTTGAATGGGCTACTTGACCTCTCTGTGTTTGGGATTTTTTTTTACCCCGAAGAGTGGTGCCCGAGAGGCCAAATTCCCTCTTCAAGGTCAATGAAGGGGAGTGGGGTCATGCCTAGTAAGGGGACCAAGTGTGCCTTTATGGGATCCTGGACCCGCTCCTGTCTCCTGGAGGCTCAGGCAGGGACAGGGACAGGGGCGGCAGCCCATTCGGACCTCTTGGTAGGCAGGTGCGTGGGGTGAATGCACGGGGCCAGCGGGCCACCTTGGCCGAGGCTGGGCCCGGGGATGCACACCCTGGAATGAGGCAGGGTTGATCCTGCAAAGTCCGACCTCCACCCTGCGCTTCGGTTTCCCCCCTCACCATCCTCCCCCCTCCCCACACCACCCTGACTTTGACCCAGGCTCTGGAGCGCTCTGTGGACTCTCTGTGCCCAGATCCGCAAAGCGACTGCGATGGGGACATGGGCCTGCCGCCCGCAGAGTCTGGGTCAGGGTCAAGAGTCGGGAGTTGGGAGCGCGGAGCCCGCCCTTCTCCATCCAGGAAACCGAGAGGCGGAGACCCCCGGGGCCAATTGAGGCCCTGGAGGAGGAGGAGGAGGAGGAGGAGGAGGGCGCTGCTCCCGCCAGCCGGGCTGGGGTGAGGGTGCCAGGGGCGACAGCCACCCCCTCGAACCGCCTGCCCTGTGCAGAAGGCAGGCAGCGCCGTTCGCGTCGCGCGGTAGTTACCGGGACTTTGTGCACGGAGAACAGGGGGCTGCAGCGACGTTGGCTCAGCCTGGGGTCCCCAGGCCCCGTGGCCGGGCCAGCCCGCACCGTCTGCAGCCCTGAGCAACCCGTGTCCGCGCGCGCGACCGCCGCTATACCGCTCAGCAAGGCCCGGCTTCTCTGTCTCTTCGCCAAGTTCCCTTCCCGCAGGGGGACAGTACTAGGGCTGTCCGTTGTCCTCCCGCGCCCGCTACTCGAGCCGTAGCGTCCAAGACTTGTTACACGGGTTTGATTCAAAACCTGATAAATTGTCTTTAACGCTATTTGAAAATTTTTAAACGAAATTATTCAAAAGATTTTTAATCCTGGATAATTTTTGTTGAAACTCTAATTATACATCACCTTAATTACCAGCCCCAGCCCCCCAAGGATCTCTAATTGCCTCCTAATTGAATAAAACAGGGGGCTAATCGAGCCTACAGCGGCCCTGCGAGCGGGCGGCCTCCCCCTAGGGGCCCAGTGGGGGGAGCCTCCAGCTGGCCCCACCGCCAGAGCCCGGCCTCCCAACAGAAACGGCGGGACCAGGTCCCCTGCCCCGTGCTGTGCCCAGAAGAGGAACTCAGGGTTTTTGGGAGCCACGGGGGCCCAGAGGGTCGGGCAGCCCAGCCCGCACCTGCTGCACCAGCGGCCGACAGGAGGTGCAAGGTGGCCTGGCGGGTGTCCGGCGTTAGAGGCCTTAGGGCACAACCCATGCCCTTCCCCTGGGAGCCCACTCGGAGGTCACCCAACGGACAGGACTTGGCATCCGCCCCCGCCCACAGGCCTGGGCACCCAGGCACACCCGCGGGGCCAATGGCGAAGCCAGAGCCTGCAGGCACTCAGCGCGCTGCCGCAGGGCACCTGGCCTTGGCCGCCAGCCCTGCACCCCGCCCCTCCACCGCGGCGTTTTCGCCCGAAGCGGGGTGAGACGCTCGACTCCTGGCCGGACATTTCCTGGCACTGCTGCCCTCCCGGGCGTCCAGAGCAGAGGCTGCCGTCCTGGCTGCAGGGCGAGAAATGGTAGAAGGGGCAGACGTCCCCTGGCGGGCGGGAGAAGGGCAGGGCCCCGCAGAGCCGGAGCCGGGCTGGTTTTTCGGCTGGGGAGAAGGAACTGCCTAGGAGCTCAGGCTCCAGCCAGGCTCCCCACACCCTGTCACACACACACCTTCCTCGTACATATCACGCTCGATCGCACACACCAGACACACAAGTCCTCCCTGGAGCAGAGGTAGCAGCCCCCCACCTGCACCCCAGGGGTGAGGTGGCATCTGTCCTGAGGACACTCTCCCCAGGCCTGGAATATGTCCTGTCTAGCTGTGGACCACGTTCATGGTGATCAGGTCTCAGGGGTGGCTCAAATGGGGGCCGTGGCTGGACGCCATCTCTGGGAGCACATCCTCCCCTGCACAGGGCCCCCCAGCTGTGTGATGAGGAGGTCAGGAGGGCATCTTGGCGGTGTTGACCCCTCCCCACCTGCCCACCTGGCTCACAACGGTGGCAGAGACACAAAGCTTTTGTTAGGCATTTTGTTTTGGAAAATGTAGGGCAGGGACAGCCCCAATTCCTCGCAGGCCTACAGTGCCCTGGCCAGTGTGAGGGGACCCGGGACCTACCTGTCATCACTCTGCCCCCAGCCCCCTAGGGTCACACTGAGGAGGTGCTGAGCACCTCAGCGGCCTCTGCCCTTGGAAAGCTGGACTTGAAAGCCCCAGTGTGGGCCCAAAGGTGCTACTAGTCAGTCAGCATGCAGGCCCAGCTAGGGAGACCCCCGGGATTGGGGTCCTAGGGAAACACAAACGAAATTACAGTCCCAGATGCGCCCTCTGGGGCAGCCCTCAAACTCTGACTCAGGGGGTGACACTCACTGACAAGGTTGTCCTTCCAGGCCCCACACATGGCTTCAGGCACAGCCCAGCCCTGCATACTGGACTATAACCCTGACCTCTCCTTCTTCCTCCAGCCCCCTGACCCTGGCCGGGAGGTGGCTTACAGGGGGGAGGTTCTCTGGGCCGCCCTGGGGCTGCCCTGCTGCCTCAGACTCAGGTACTGGAGTCAGGTCCCCAGGGACGCCCACATCTGCTTAAAATATTGTCCAGTGGAATGAAATTCCTCGGCGGATCCTGTGCTCTGTGTCAGGCAGGCAGCGTGGCCTGTGCCTGCCGGGGGGCCACCTTCTTGGAGAGGGCTGGGGGCAGCTGTCCCCGCTGAGAGGGGTTTCCAGGGCGTGCTCAGTGTGGGCTCAGCGGGCTCTGGGCCTGACACACTGGCTCAGCTTTGGCATTTTCTCACCAAGGACTCCCAGGAAAGGGAGACCTGTGATCTGCCCTACCCTCGGGTCTGGTTTTCTGGCCTCGGACAAGGCTGCAGGACGCCGTTGCCGAGCACCCATTTAGGTCCTGAGAAGAGCCAGCGGGCCACCTTCCCCACCTGTCGGGGCGGAGCAGACAGGGAGGGAGCTGAGGGCCAAACGGCTGGCCTGCAGGGCGTGGGTCGCTCCGCTGTTTCCGGGGCTGCGCTGGGGGCACTGAGCTGCCTCTCGCTTGCAGCGAAGGCCCAGGAGAGTGCGGCACTTTCCACCTTCTCGTTCCAGCTTCAGGCCCTTCCCCAGCAAGATCCTGACCCAGGCAGCTTGCAGCCCAGCAGCGAGACTCTGAGGAAGCCGCTGTGCTTACACACAGACCCAAACATGCACACCAACACCCACGCCCTGCGGCCCATGGGCACACAGGTAGCGGGCCCACAGCCCTGGCGCACCAGCCACAAAACACTGGGGCCTTGTTCGCACCAAGAGGGGCCAGAGGTCACGGGAGATGGAGGAGGCCGAGGCCCTGAGCATCGGGCAGAGGAGACAGGCTGGGAAGGGGTGCCTCAAGGAGGAGCCCCACACAGCCGCGGGGGATTCCACGGGCGTCCTGCAGAAGCGGGGAGCTGCTTTTCCCCGGTGCTGGGCGGCGGATGCATGGCCCACCACCGAGGGGCCGCTGTCCGGGGGAGCCAGGCCGACCCAACCAAGGAAGCAGAACTTCTTCGGAAAAGTGTCGGGGAGTTTCTGGCCCACCAGGTTCATGCTTAGGGGCTCAGCCCTGGTGCGATGAGGCGCCGCCGGGCAGGGTCAGGCCGAAGAGGAGCTGAACGGCCTGGTGGTCAGTCAGGGATCCCAAGGGGAGCCGGCAGGGCGCCCCTGCCGTGGGTGGGCGGGCGGCCCGCTGAGGAGGGGGCGGCGAGAACGGGCGGCGCCGGTTCCTTTCCGCTCCGCGCTCGGCGCTCGCCGCTTCGCTGCAGCCGGGCCTCGGCCAGGCTCCGAGAGCCGCGCTCGTCTGCCCGAGGCGCCGCCGCTCCCACCTGCCCTCTTCCCGGGCCACGGTCCCGGGCCCGCGGGCCTCTCGGCGGATGGCGCCGGCGGTCGGAGCGCGGAGGGCGCGCGGGTGGCCCCGAGGCGCGGCGGCCGGTGGCGGGGCGGGCGGCGGGCGCACCGGGCCGGCGGCGAGGACCCGGCCGGCGGCGGGCTGGGCGCGCGGAGCTTGGGGCTCGGCCCGAGACGGAGCGAAAGAGAAAGTAAGACCGGGGACCGGGCAGCCTCGCCGGGGGCAGTTCTGTCCCCGCCGGGCCTCGAGGCTGTGCGGGCGACAAGGGGCAGGAGGGGCGAGGCGGGGCCGAGCGGGGCCGAGGGCGGCGGCAGCGGCGGGTCGGAAGGCGTCCGGGTGGGGACCCTCCCGCTGGAGGCACCCGCGCGGGGGCTGCCCGAGCGGGCTGCCGGAGTCACGGAGGAGCGCCTGCCGCCGCGCGGGGCACCAGTAGGGAATAAACTTCCCGACCATACTTCCAAGCCCAGGAAAACGTCTCCATTTTGCTCCCCAAGTGGCCGAGGCTGTCCTGCCGCCGCCACCCCTGCCCCTGCGCCCGCGAAGCGGGGTGGACGCCGGCCCGCGCCCCCTCCTCCGCCCCCTCCCCGGCTCGGGGTCTCCCTCCTCTGCGCCCAGCTGGCGGACGCCAAAGGCGGTGCTCTAGCGCCCACTATTTCAAAAGCCCGGAATATGATTTGACCAGGACTGAGAGCCACTCCGAGAGAGAGAGGGAGAGAGCGAGCGAGGAGGAAAAAGTTGCTCTCCCCTTTCGTCAACTTTTCGCTAACTTTCGCTTTTCGCTCCCCTCCACCCCCAGCCCTCCCCCTCCGCCCCCCTCCCCGGCCCCCACCGCGCGCCTCGGGTTCCCGGGCCCGAGCGCCTGACACTGGGGGGGGGGAGGGGGTTCGCGAGGAGGGGGCCGGCGCCTTCGGGGAGCGCGCGGCCCGGGCGCCCCGAGCCTCTGCGCCGAGCCCGGCCGCCCCGGAGCGCGGGAGGCGGAGCAGCCCCCGGGCCGCGCGGCCGATCCGAGGGCCAGGAGCCCAAGGCGCGCCGGCCGCGCCCCGACGCGCACCCCTGGCCCAGGCGCCCCGGCCCCGCGGCCCGGACCCGGCGGCGCGGCGCGGCCGAGCGCGGGAGACTTACTTTTGGCTAGCTTCCTCGCCCTCGCCTTGGATCGCATGGTGTCGGCTCGCGGAATCTCTCTCCTCCTCCTTGAGTCCAGAAGCAGCTACACACTATCTTCATCTCCCCAGCATTGTCAGTTTGGACACCTTCGCACATGCGCACAGAGCACTCAATCTGACACCCCTCGCCGGGGCCAAAAAAACTTTGCAATGTATTCATCATCCTCATCGTCGCGCCGCCGCCGCCGCCGCCGCCTCGGCGCGGGATTGGGGGGCTCTCCTTGGCCTTCCCGGTCTTCATCTCACTTATCTCTTCCCCCCCCCGCCCCCTCTCCCCCCTCCCCTTTTCAGCGCAGCTCGGAACTGGCCCTTTAAGAAAACATTCCGTGCTCGGCGTTCCCGCCCGGGGCCCGCACCCCGGATACTTTAAAAGGACCCAGGTGGCCCCGGAGGCGAGGTGACTATCCCCCCACCCTTCCCCGGCGCCGCGTCGCGCTCCGCCCCAGCCCCGGCCGCAGGCGGAGTGGCGGCTGCGTTGGTCCTCGCGACTTCCTAGGATGGGGGGGGAACGCGCGACAGTTCGGACGCGGGTCTGGCTGGGTTTGCTTCGTTTTATTGCATTTTATTACTAATTAAAAAGCTTTGCGTTCACCGTCGCCCCAGCCTGCTTTTCTGCCCGTCTCTCCGCGCGGCCCCCCGCCCCGGCCCGCCATCGCCCGAGGGGGTGTCCCGGCCCGCGCGCCGAACCCGGCTCCTCCGAAGCCCCCTCCGGGCCCCGCCGCCCCCCACGGGCTTGCCCGGCTCCCGCCCCTCCCCTTCGCCCCCACCCCAGCGCTGCTACTCCGGGCTTCGCGGCTCAAAAACAACAGCTCCGCGCTCCGCCCCAGCCCCGGCGGGCGGCTGAAACTCGGACCCACCGCCCTCAGTCCGCGCGGAGCCGGGCACCGGGGAGGCAGCGCGGGGGCCGCCGTCCGAACATCGGGCGCCCAGCACCTCGCCGCCGTAGGGGCGGGCCCGCGCACTCCTGCCTCCGCGGGCCCCAGGTGAGTACCCCGCGGCGCGAGCCCCCGAGCCGGGCCAGCTTCGGGGAAGGGGCCTCCCGCGGCCCAGGTGAGTCGCGGGCGGGAAGGCCGGCAGAGCGGGTGGCAGAGCGCGCTGGCGCGAGCCTTTCGGGCGCTTCTGCCCCGCAGCCCTCCGACGCGGAGGGGTAGGCAGGATGTCCGGGCCAGGGGCCTGGTGCCGACAGTGAGAATTCCGCGTTCGAGTGTGTCTGGGATTCGAGAACGAAATGGGAGCAGAAGCAGGCGCTGACCCGGGCCCTTCCTGGTACCGGGATTCTGCCAGGCTCCAGGGCCGGGAGCTGCCCCAAAGTCAGCCTGAGCAGGGCTGAGGTCGAGCCTCCGGTGCGGGTCTCTGCTGCCGCGGGTGGGCTCTTGGCTGTGCCACTCCCCATTTGTTGTGCAGTGAGACCAGTAGTTCCTCGATGGAGACCTGCGTTCGGCACCGAGCCCTTGCCATCGAAGAGGTGAACCGCTGAGGGCGGAAGGCTACCGCCGAGACCCTGGGGTCCTAGCAGAGGCCCTCGGGACGGCGAGGGGTGCGTGACCTGCATGACCGATGCTACCCCAGAGGAAAGGCTCCACAGAGCGGGGCTTGGCAGGAGCCCGGGGCGGTGGTGCGTGGGCCTTCCTGCCTCCGCAGCTCACAGCTGCTGCCCTGAGTTCCAATGCCGACCAGCTCCCGTGGTCTCAGGGGTGCCCAGCCTTGCACCCGGCTTGCAGCCCCAGACGGAGAAGGCGCTCTCTGCGCTGCTCTGTTTCCCACTGAACTGAACGCAGCCTCCGGCCCTAGGTGAGTGTTGAGGGCGGCAGCACGGGCAGGGGCGTTGGTACAGAGAACAGGGGCAGCTCAGTCCCCTTGCGTGCAGCGCTTCTGAGGGCCTGTCGCCCCGGCCCCACACTCTGTCCCCATGGGCTGGGTGGAGAACTGTGGGGTCCAGAGGGGACTCGGGCCTTGCTTGCCAGGATCTGGGGGTTTAGGTGGGCAGTCCCCACAGGGAGTTAGGGCCTTGCTGCAGCCTCTAGCAGGCTCAGAACCCACTTAGTCCCAAGATGGGGGGTCGCTGGGAGAGGAAGGAAGGGACCTGGAGTTCAGAGCTGGGAGCTGTTCTGCTTAACCCAGCCAGGGCAGGCTCCAGCCCACGGACCTAACCGGGCTGGTGCCACTGGCCAGAGAGAACACAAGGTCACTCTCATACCTCAGCACTCCTGGACTCCCTTGCCAGGAGCCTCCTAGCAAGGTTGGGTAGGAGGCCTGGGGAGAATACAGTGGTGCCTGCAAAACACTCCCAACTGCACAGAAGGTCCTTCCCCTTCCCCCATCCCCCACCCCCTACTCCCCACTCCCCACCCAGCTCAGGCTTCCTTTTCCCCTGGCCTGGAGGCAGCCGGTAGGCTCCAAGGTTAGGAAGGCCCAGTCTTCCTCTGCGGGCACCCCAGCTCACTCTGGCCTTCTGCCTCAGCTGAGAAGGTGATTAAAATCTTCTGAACCCTGGCCAAGCTGGGCCAGGACAGGACACTCTCGGGACTCTGGGACTGCACCCTTTCCAGTGCCTGAGGAAGGAGGGTGGGAGGCTGCACTGTTTCTTCCCTGCCCTATGCTAGGCACCCCCAGGGTGGGGCTGGGGGCTGCCTGGGGAGAAAGACCGGGAGACAGCCTAGCTGCTGACACCCCCAGGTGCTGCAGCAGCTCCGGCAGACCCCTCGCTCCCATCAGCCCCAATCAGTTCCAGGAGCCTGGGCAGACTGTCCCCAAGGCCATGGCCCTGGTCTGGCCAGGCCCTGCCCCCGCGTGGCCGGATTTAGAACCGAGAACAGGTCAGGCTTTGCAGAGTCCTGCAGAGAAAAGGGCGAAGAAGGGGGAATCCGATGTGGGTCCCGATCCTAGCCCAACCGTGCAGACATTTGGGGACGGGGATGTGGGGGAAGAGTTATGGGTAGGTGGGGGCCAAACAGGAAGAGAGGAGCAGTTTTCATTTTGTTGATAGTGAAAGGCTGGAGGGCAGTTTTCAAACCAAGCCAAGCTTCAGGGAGTCTTGTGGCCGATGCTGGGCTTAGGGGACCCGGCACCGGGATGCACAAGTGTTGCTCCTAACCTTGGCTTCCTACTGCGGGCTGAATGGTGGATGGTGAGACGTGGGCTGCATGGACACCTTCTTCAGGCTACTGGGTTTTGGAACAGACTTTGTTGCTGGGGTCCAGGGTACTGGATAGAGGACTTTTTCTGCCAACCTTTGCCACAGCCCAGAGTCCCACTTCGGCCAGGAGCTCTGCCTACCACAGCCTTTCCAGCAAGCAGGGAGGTGCAGCTGGAGACCCAGGATCACTTGAACTCTTTTGGGAAAGGGCCCAGTTTGGGAGGGTGAGCAAGCTGGTCCTCAGTGCTGCAGTAAGCATCAGAGTGGGCAGGCAGGAAGGGGGTCCCCAACTCCAGGACGCCCTGAGAAGCCCAAAGGAACAAAACCAGCTGGAGCCTACTGTGCACTCCCAGAGTTTACTGTCTTGGACTAGACGGTCACTTTGTTTGGCTCGGACTTGTGCCCCATGCCAACTCGCGAGGCCTGGCCTCTGGAGAGGTCTGCACTGTGGTGTGTATGCGCCCAGAGGTGCAGGGTCCTAGCCAGCCCAGCCACCTGTCCAGGCCCTTGGGTCCCAGGGATGCACTGACCTGACCAGATTCTCACTGCTTACCTCCCCTGTTCCTATCTGTGCCCTGAAACTTGGCCATGGACTTTCAGGCTCTCAGACTCTGGGCTCAATTGGATTCCAGGTCAGGTTTTGCTCACCCTCCAGTTCCTGCTCAGAAAAACTCTTGAGTAGCTAAAAGAATAAAAGCACATCTCCCTTAGTTTACATATGGGCTCTCCTCAGAGATCTAAAACTGCCCTGAAAGGGTCCAGACCACCAGTCCTTGCCCCACCCCCATCACAGGAGCTTTGAATCAGGCTGAGATAGGGGTCTCCCTCTCTGGGCACCTTCTCCTGCCTTACGTTAGGTGGAAATGTCTCCCAGATTTGAGCAACAGAAGGTTTGGAGACCACCAGGGATGTTTGGGGACAATCTGGTTTGGTTCCTACTACACAGAGAAAACGGAGGTGGTCTTGGCACCCAGCAGGGGACTCAGTAGGGACTGAATGCAGAGGTCTTCCAGCCCCGGAGCCAATAGCTAGCTGGAGTGTTGGGTCTAGAATGGGGCTGGGGTGAGGCACAGACAGCCTTCAGGGCATTTGTGTTCCCCAGGGCGGCTTCCACACTGTTCCAGAGTGGGCACTTCCCCAGGGGCTGCCCAAAACTCTGGGGGTAATAGTCCAAGCCCCCTTTCGCCCTTCGTCCTACCCCGAGCCCAGGGAAATTGGCTGAGACCCACGGACCCCAGAGGCCCTGCTTTCTGGTGCAAGGCTGTTTTGTCCCTGTGCTGCTCACAGCGTAGGTCCCCCAGTGCCCACAGCCAGTCCCTTGCTCTGGAGTGGGCCCTGAGAGTGCTGGGCACTCTCATCCAAGACTTCCCAGGAATGTGAACCATGCAGTCGATTTTGAACAAACCCCAGATGTTTGGAAACCTCCTTCCTTCACAGGCGGGAGGACTTGGTCCCTTGCAGACGGGCAGCCTCTTGGGAGCGTCCCCAGGAGACTTCTCTGCCCTCCTCTGCAACCTGGGGTCCTGGCCGAGGAGCGGGGATGCATGCCTGTCTACACCTGGGGTCGGCCACGTGCTTTCGGGGGCGTAATCAGGAATATTTTTGTTTGTTTTGTTTTTAATTTAAGAGATGGAAGCTGTGGGCCTGAACTCCCCATTTGAATTCCCTGGGAGGGAGTTGGCTGCAGTATCCCGGGCCCAAACCGGCTCTCCAGGAAGCGCAGGAAGCCCCCAAATACTGCTTCCCCTCGGCGCGCACAGTGGGCCGGGACGACGCGGCGGCTCGGCGGCCAGGCTCCTGCAGCCGCGCAGGGCTCCGGCTACTGCTGCGGGAGTAGCGAACGGCATCGGTTTCCCACGCTTTCTCTCTATCCCAGACCTTTAAAAATCCGCCAACGAACGCCGTTGCTGGTTCGCGCCGATCCCGCGCCCTGCGCTCGCCCGGCGCCGCCCGCAGCGGGGACTTCCCGCCGCGCTCACCCTCCGGGCCGCCCGCCTGCGCGCGCCGGGAGCCACTTCGTCCCCTCCCCGAGCGCCCCGGTCCAGCAGCGCCGCAGAACTTCGAGCAGCCGAAGTGGCACTGTGGCTCCGCCGAACGCTGCCCGCGTGGACGCGGCGGCCTCTTGCTCCCGGTTCCGGCTGCGCTCCGGCGGGGGCTGGTGGCAACGAAAACGGCGAGCCGAGTCGCTTTCCCGGCGTCCGAGTCTCGGGGGCCGCTGGGTGGGAGTCGGCCCTCCGCTTCCCCAAACGCCCCAGAGCCCGGGACATTATAGCTTAGCAGACTCCCCAAGTCGGCTTGCGCCCCGATTCACATGCCGGTTTGCAGAGCCCCCTCCTCTCCGTCCTCTCTCGGCTATGGTCCCTGCCCCCACACGGACGACTCTCCGTGTTTGGAAAGCGAATTTCGCCGTGGGTCCTGCGGGCTCGACACACCGCAGACATTTCCCTGGGAATGCTGCAGGGACTCCTTCCCGCCTCGGCTGCCCCATCTGTGAAGTGGGGCGCAACATTCCTGTGCCCCTCTCACAGGTTTAAGTGGGCAGGTTGAAGAAGGGCGGGACTGATGGAAAACCCCAGGCGGGGCGAGCGCAGCCCAGCCCCTGGGGCCACGTTTGCGCAGCGAGGCCCAGAGGTGGTGCCGAGCCTGGAAGAGGACCCGGTTGCTCTTGAGCAGCCAGGCCTGTCCCGCCATTTGCGCGCCGTGCCCGCACCGCCTAACTGTCCTCTCCGGGGGCTCGGTGAAGGTGGTGTGAGAGTCCGGCCCCATGGCCAGCCGTCTTTTCCCCGCCCCTGCACAGGGTTTTGCTCCTGCGGCCCGACGGTTCTCGGTTCCTCCCGGCCAGGATGCAGGGAGGCTTAACACCCCAGGCTCCAGCTGTCAGGACCAGGACGGTACCACTCCGCACCCCAAAGCCCCGCCGAGGGCGGGTCCTGGGGCTGCCGGGGAGCCGGGACAGGCAACCGAGGCCCGAGTCGCAGCTGAGCTCCTCCGAGGGAATACTCCCCCTTCTCCCTCCTCCTCCCCCCGCTTTGGGGACTGTGCAGGGAGCTCTGGGCAAGGGGCCCCAGCAGCCCTGTCCCGGCAGGTCTGGGCGGGGCCCTCAGGGCATGACCTTGGGCTTGCGGTGGGCTGTACTCTACCCCAAAGGATGGTGGCCTTGTGGGAAACCAAGGGTAGGGGGCATGGCCTGACCGGGCACTACTCTGGGCAGAGCCGATGGGGGAGCGGGGGAAAGGGAAATGGGATGGCCGAGGAAATGCCCAGAGGGACACCCTCTCATCTCCCCCCTTTGCTGCTTCTAAACTAGTAATTGGGGGGGGCGGGGGGGGGTGCCTGAGCAAGACCAGGATCCTCTCTGGGGAAGGGAAATATTTACCTCTCTCTCCTGCTGAGTAACCTGAAGGTGATGGACTCAGTCCTCTCTCCCTGGACAGGAGGCCCTTCCTGCTTCTGCCCCAGGGCCTGATGCCCATGACCCAGGGCTCTAGGAAGGAAGCAGGGCCCATGCCTCTCCTGCCCTGGTGCCTGCTGCCCAGACTTGAGCACCTGCAGAGCCTGCCAGTGTCCAGCTCCCCACCCCATCCTTACCTCCCGCATCCTGGACAAAGTTCCGATGAAGGACCGTGGCCCAAGTGGCAGAAACACACTTGTGCACAGCCCCATGCCCCTGCAGCCCAGGCCAGTCAAGAGACCTCGCTGAGGACCCACTATGTGCCAGGCCTGGGGCTAGGGTGGAGATGGCAGGGTCCTGGCCTTGAGCAGCTCTTCATTCATGGGACAGACCCCTGCTCCCCCAGGATCACAGCAGAATTATGATGGGAGTGCAGGGTGGGGAGCCGCCGAGGGATGGGGCACCCACAGCCTTTCCTGTCCCCCTCCCTGCCCAGGTCAAGGAGACTCGGGTGGGGCGGCGGTGAAGACAGAACTTCAGCTGAGTCAGACCCAACTTCTTCCTGACTCCCTCCTTACTGGCCCTTCTTCCTCTCAGCCCCCAGCTTCCTGGGCACCCCAGTTTCCTAATGTGTCATATGGGGGAAACAAGCCAGGGGTCTTCTGCTGCATGCAGGTGAGGGCTGGCCCTTCTTGGGGCTTCTGGGTGGTTGGAGCTGTCATTAGTAGGGATCCCTGCGCCCTCTGACCCCTCCTCGTCCAGAACCCAGGTCTGCCTCTAGGGGCTCTGAGCTGGAGCCATGGAGAGCAGCTTCTCACTCCCTGGTTGGACACGGAGGGCAAGTCAGACCAGGAAGGACGGGGCTCCTGGGAGCTTCAGGTCCCACTCACCCATGCAGATCTTAATGGGCTCCCAGGGCCAGGCCCCACCCAGTCGACCTTGGCCTGCCCTAGTCTTGCCTGGTCTCCTGGCACTTGTGATCAGTGTTTCCGCCAGATCCACCCCTGCCCTCCGGGAGGCCGAGGCTCTGGGGTCATTCCTGAATTCGCTGACATAAGGCCAGAGGCCCCTGCAAGGTGGATGCTCCTGGAACGTGCAGTCCCATGGTGCTGTCAAACACAAGGGCTGTTTGCCTCAGCACACCTGCAGCTTCCAGGGCATCTAATGCCCCTACAAAGCCCAGGGCTGGCCCAAGTCTGGGAGCCTCAGTGAATAAAAGAATGAGTCACTCACGAATGAAAAGCACTGAGTAAGAAGAAAGTGATCCCTAGGTCTGATTTCAGCCCTGAAGACTGAAGGAGATGAGGGGCAGCCTTACCAGACATCACAATGGAGGCCAGAAGTCCCGCACTGAGGGCCTGAGGCCGAGTGACCTGTCCCTCACCTGTCCCAACTCGCAAAGGGCTGCCCTGCATTCAGTAGCCTACACCAGTCCCTCATGAAGGGGACACAGCAGTGAGCAAGCCACCCAGGTCCCCAGCTGCATGGTGCATGATTTGGAAAAGGAAGCCAGCTTGCTCAGGGGGGCCTCGGGGATGATGGGGGCAGGGGATGACGGCAGAAGGGCAGAAACTTGGTCTATCCACGGGCTGTCTGGCTTGAGTGATGGAGGGCAGGGGAGCCGGGGCTCTGGGGCCAGCAGGGTGCTGGCCTCTGCCCTGGGCTGCATCAGGCGCCGTGTGACCCTCACAACAATCCCACGCAGTAAGAATTGCAATTGTTTACACCTTACACAAGGGAAACTGGAACTTAGAGGTACAAGGACATGTCGTAGAGGCAGGAGAGTGGGATTCATCTGCCTGACCCAAAGCCCTACTCCAGGTGACACGCACAGCCAAGTGATGGTGTCCGGGGTGCGTGCATGACACAGGCTGCAGAGGGGTCTGTGTTTGAAACCCTTCTTGGGGTTCGTGCAGTGCCAGGTGTGTGAGCTCCAAAGGGCATGCTGGCCTTGTGGTCACTCACTTGCTCCCGACAGTGACATTTGTTTGTGGGCATCTAGAACGACTGAGCCATTTGCGATACGTATTTCCTCCAGGTCCAGCTCTCAATGAGGAGCCAGGGTCCCCCTTTCTTCCCCAACACCCACCCTCAGGGCAGCCACCCCAGGACTGTTCTGTGGCCGTCCCCGGGGACAGGCTCCACACCCGAGCCTGTGGCTTTGTGGGCTCAGTTTGTGGGGCTAACATGCCAAGCAAGTGATGCTCAGTATCTGGGCTTCTACTAAGGTATTTGCAATCATAAAAAAAATATGCGTGTCAGTTAAGTGTGCATGGGGCCTGGACCACATGGGACATAGTTGTTCTAATAAACACGAATAAGCCAGTTTTCACATTAGAGAAATAACAGTTTCTAGCAGAAATGTGGTGCTTTTAAAAGGGGTCAATTAATAAACAGCAGGTAATTGTTCATGGCACATTGTGGCAGAGGGTAATTTCCATTTGGAGGATGGAAGGGCCAAATACCCCTCCCCACTCAGCATTTTTGTGTAATAATCACCTTGGCTTCACCTCTGTCTTTAATTTTTACAGCTGGAGCTGTTTACCATCTTCCAACTTTCACTAAAAAGGAAAAACCATCGCTTAAACAAAGCCATTGAGAACTCAGCATCATATGTGGATTTCTTAACATAAATAAATCATACCAACCAAGATTTATGTTCTCCGAATGATGTCATTCATTGAAGGCTGCCTTCCCAGTCAAATCAGCCTTTGGTGATTTCCTTGTGTGCGTGTGCTCTCTGCAAAACAAGGGGGGCGGCTCTGGCCTCCCCCCTGCTCCCGTTTCTCTGCTCGGCCCAGGACACCAGCAAGGCCTCTGCCCCAGTCCGCCCAGCAGAACCAGGTCGAAATGGTGACAGCAGTTTCTACCCCACAGACTGCTTTAAAGCTTTGCTCTTGAACCGTAAGTTCTGAGGTTGAAAGACTGTTAAAGCTTCCTGAAGAATTTGCGCAGACCCCAGCGGAAGCTGAAGGTCCTTTGGGTCTTCCAGAGCCTCCAAGGACAGCTAGCTGCAGAGGAATCACTTTGAAGTGAATGAGGAACAGAAAAAATCACCATTAACGGGTAAATGAGAGGTGGTTTACCCATACTGTGGAGGAGTATTTGGTCATAAAAAGGAACAAAGTACGGACACACGCTACCACATGAATGAACGCACATTATTCTCGGTGACAGAAGCTGGTCACGAAAGACCATGTTTTGCGTGAGTCCATTTATATGAAATGTCCAGGATGGGCAAATCCCTAGAAACAGAAGTTAGATAAGTGTTTGCCAGAGGCTGGGGAGGGGCTGACTGCTAATAGACATGGGTCTCCTTCTGCTGTGTGATGATGTTCTGGAAACAGCTGGCTGTGAGTGCTGCACATCACGAATGTCTAAATGCTACTGAAATGTTCACTTTAGAGTGGTAAGTGTTACGATACGTGAATTGTATCTTGATACATCTGCCATTAAAAAACCACCCCTGAGCATACATGTTTAGAAGCTTCGTGCTCATCTTTAAATCTTTATTAAGTTTGGAACTGAGCATATAGCGGGAGGAGGGTGGGAGGTGTGCACACACACCGTGACGGGGGTCACGTGAGCGCTGGCCCAGCCCCTCGGGGAAGCCCGAACACATGACCATTTTCCTCGGAGCTGGCCGTGCAGCAACCCCCCCTTCCCCCGGCAATGGCATCCCCTTCCCAGCAGCCCAGTGGTAACCCCTACCTGGCTTTTTGTGTTAACCATCTCCTTGACTCAGTTTAAGCTTTATCAGCTAATACAGATCCCTGAAAATGTGAGTCCGGATGCAGAATTTAATCAGATTGAGATGAGCAAGGAGCATTAAGAGCACCACAAAGGGTAGGTGAGGTGGGTTCCATCCACACCGTGGATGATCATTTGGCCACCGGAAGGAATGGGACGCTGAAAAGTCTGCAAACATGATGAGAGAAGCCAGTCACAAAAGGCCACGTGTTGTATGACGCTATTAGCAAATCTGGAGAAACAGCAAGCAGGTTGCCGGTTGCCTACCTGTGGAAGGAGAGGCGGTGGTGTGTTGGGCAAGTGAAGGTTTCAAGGGATGAGCCAGACCAGAGTCTGGCTCCAGCCCCCTTAACAGAAGACCCTTGGGGAAAATAGGACTGACTAATACAGCCTGGACCTTTTATTAATTCAAGCAGCACACATTCCCTGCACACCTAGTCTGTGCCAGTATGACCAGAGGCCCCAAGGATGTAGCAGTGACTGAAACAGACAGGCATCCTCCCCAGAGGAGCTCATGTTCTCATGGGGACGGCAGCAGTGAGCAGGATAGTAAGAGCCTTGCAGGGCAGGTTCAAAGTCTCTGCATGCTGTAGGGGATAACTAAGGAGGGAAACAAGGTGAGGAGCATGGCCAAGTGAGACCTCTCTGGGGTGGTGGCATTTGAGCAGAGACAGGACAGACTGAGAAGGAAGCATTGTGCATGTCTAGGGAACAGCATTCGGGCAGAGGTAGGGAAGTTGTCCTGTATTGTGCTGGTCGGCTCAGTGTAATCACAAGGGACGTTCAATGAGGTAGAGAGAGGCAGAAAGATTCAACTGGCTTTGAATTTGGATGGGGGTCCTGAGCCAGGGAATGCAGGTGGCCTTCTGACACTGGAAAAGGCAAGACAGTGTATTCTAGACTCTCCACAAAGGAAACCAGCCCTGCTGATACCTCGATTCTTGCCCAGTGTGACCCATTTCAGACTTCCCATCTGCAGAACTGCAAAATGATAAAGTGTGCTGTTTTAGGCCACTGAGTTTGTGGGAATTTGTTACGGCAGCCACAGGAAATTCACACCGGGCAGGAGGGGAGACAGGAACTTCTTCCAACGTGGTCAGGACACGCCAAGGGACAGTCACTGCAGGGATGTTGGCAGTGGCTGTCCTCACATCTGGCTCCTTAGTCACTCTGCTCCCAGGTGGACCGTCCATCCTCCAAAGCCCGCCTGTGCTCATCACTCCAGGAGCCATAGCGGCCATCCCTCGGCTCGCCCACTCCCCAGCTTCCTCTCTCATCTCTGTGGAGCACATCCTCTAGTAACTTCTGATAAACTGGGAGATACATTTTCTAGGGCCATGCATGTCTGAAATGCATTTATTCTCCCAACACTCCAGAATGATAGTTGGGCTGGGTGTGGAATTCTAGACTGGAGATGCTTTTCATCTGGAGTTTTCAGAACATCGCCCCTTGTCTTCTTGCTTCCAGAGTGGCTAGAGAAAAGGGAGGGGAATCTGTTCCCTGTGCTTCGAATGCAACTTGCTTCTTCTTCTTGGGAATCGTCTAGAATCCTCTCTTTGTCCCAAGTGTTTTGCTGTGTCACGGTGATACACTCGGGACTGTGTCTGATTTCCTCCACTATGGGTTCTTTCAATCTGGGAGCTTATGTCTTTCAGTTCTGGGAAGTTTTCCAGAAATACTTTGTTATGGATTTCCTGCCCTCTGTTTCCTCTGCTCTTTGTTCTTGGAAACTGATGGTTACTATGAAGTTTTCTTCCGTCCACATGGTCTGTATGTCCTTCAGATGGCTTTGTTCTATTCCTTTTAGTCTCCTGTGTTGATCCTCGGTGACCCACTTGTGATCTGAGGTGGGGAGTACAGAGCTGGTTGGAAGATTTGGGGTAAGGGAGGGCTTGCTCCCTTTGACATCCATAGGAGGGTGATCCTGGCAGCGCTTGATGTCAGCAACTTCAGGGGTTGATCTGATGCCCAGGCAGGTTCCCCAGGGATGAGGGGGGTCCAGCTGCCAGTACTCTGGGATCCAAGTTGGGGTCTCCTCAGTCAGTGTCAGGTCACGGCTGCATGCATTCCCGGGAATAGGCCTTTGGACTTTTGCTGAGCTGGGGAGGGGTGGGGGTGAGGGGAGCATCTAGGAATCCATCTCCCTCATGACTGCCTTTCATGCTGGCTTTCCTGATGGCAGCCATTCCCACACCCCTCATCTCAGGCTTGCTTTTATGGCCAGTCCTGAGTTTGGAATGCTTTTTGTATTAAACCCAGTAAAAACCCACCTTCTGCACTGTGTTCAGAGCTTGCTCTCTCTCTCACTCTCTCTCTCTCTCTCTCTCATCTGTGAGCCAGTCACTGTGGGTCCACCTGTAAGAGGGCTTTCAGAAATTTGCAGCTACCCTGCCTTCCCCTGTCCTCTCCACCCTCATGGGTAGATGTCTCTTGAAATCTCTTTTCTGTGGTGGAGTGAGTTTTGCAGAGGGGGCTTATTCAGTGTGTTTAATCTGCCATCTGAACCCAGTGCCTTTTGGGGCCACTGTGCCATTTCAACTCCTTCTCTTAGTTTCTGTGTGGCGAATTTAGAAAGGCTGTGACCATTTGCTGTGCAGCATCCAGAGGCTCTGAGTGAGGTTTTCTGGGTCCTGGCCAGCGGATTCCTTGGAGTTCCCCCCACTGTGACACATTCCAGTCACAAAAAAGTGAGCCACGTCTTTGGGTCCATGATGGACTGCTGTGTGGACAATGACGTGATGGTGTAGATATGTGCGTGTTGCCTGTACTGATACGTCCCTGAAACACGGGATGGGGAGGAACGTTTAGGAATACGAATTGAAATATATTAACAGAGGTCTAAACTGAGTGATGAGATTTCAGGGTATTATAACATTTTTGTTGTGCTTACGTGCATTTCAATTTTTCTCCAGTGACCATATGTTAGTTGTGTAATTGTTACAATGTTTAAAATGAAGAACAAAATGTTACCTGTCCTTCAAGAGCTGGCTCAATGTCATTACCTCCCAGAAGCTTCTCCTGAAGGCACTGTTGGTAATGCTCCTCTCACCACACAAGTGAGACAGGCATTAAATAAAACTTAGTTTTCCAAATATTGATTTAGAGTTTAAGCCTCTTTTCTCCCAGGGTATGGGAGACTGGAGACATGCTCTGAGCTTGGGACTCAGCTTCCCAACTTGTTCTGATGGGGGAGGGGCCTCTGACCCTGGGCTTCAACCCCAAGGTGGCAAGGTGCATGGGAATTCGGGCTCCAGAGCGAGCCACCCGCCGTGGCCTGGATCCACCACAGCCTCCCTGTGGACTGCAGCTGGTCACACCTGCCTGGGCCCTAGTCTCCCCACTGCAGGCGTGAGAAACGGACCTGCCGCTGGGCTGCTGTACCCAAAGGTCCTGATGCTCAGGGAGGACTAGAGCCAGGTGCAGAGGACGGAGCCCAACCACTGCCAGGCTGGGCTTTCTGTCACTTTCATTTGTAATTGTGGTACAACACACATAGAATTGACCATCTAACCATTTTAACATGTCCAGTTCAGGGACATTAGGCACATTCACACTGCTGTGCACCATCACCATCCATCCACAGAACTTTTTCATCTTCCCAAACCACAGCTCTGTCCCCATGAAACACTAAATTGCCAGCCCCCTCCCCAACCCCTGGTGCCCACCTTTCCACTTTCTGTCTCTATGGATCCCACTCCTCTGTTTGTCCTTCTGTGTCTGACTTCTTTCTCTCAACACAATGTCCTTGAGGCCCAGCCACAGGGTGGGCTGTGTCTGCTTCATTCCTTCCTCAGGCTGCTTGCGATCCCATTTTGTGGACAGACCACACTTTGTTTATCCGTCCATCCACAGATGGAAACCTGGCTGTTTTCACCTCACCAGGTTGTTTTGGTGGTGTTTTCCTGAGACTTGTTGGGGGCATGGGACTGTTTTTGCTCCTCTGCATAGAGGGCTATGGACTTCTTTAACAGGGGCCCTCCTGGGAGGGCCTCTTCTTGGGGACAGTTTCCCCCTCTCATACCTTTGCCTTCTCCCTCCTGGCACTGACCTCCCTGAGGTCACATGAGTCTGATCTGATCCCCCCCTGTGGGTGTGGCATGGGCACCTCCTCAGAAGACCCCACTCATCACGACATGGACAATTTGCTCTGTATTTGAGATGTTACTCACTTTTCACCTGATGCTCAACCCTGAGGGGAGCTGGGGGCTCCGGTTGTTCCCAGGTCCTTGATTTCCCCTTGTCCTTGATCCCAGGAGTACACAGAGGATGGGACAGAACCTTTTCCAAGTGGGAGAACTGGGGGCCCTTTGCTGAAGGTTTGAAGGCAGAGATTAGCCTCCACCCACATCCTTAGAATTGGGTCTGCTCCCCCAAAGATGGCCAGGCTGGCCAG
>NC_045598.1:1597435-1614935 GCF_009762305.2 Zalophus californianus | reverse complement strand
CATTTTATCATCCGATGTCTTTTCCCCAGATCTAAGATTTGTAGATATGTCCTCCCAGCCCAGTATTTGGCTTTCCTTTTCATTTTCTTAAGTGTCTTTTGAAGAAGAAACTTTTAAATTTTAGCAATATACTGGTTTTTTCAGTTTATTTATACTGAAAGTTCAGTTTATTTATACAGTTTATTTATAGTTAGTGCTTTTGTTTCTGTCCTGTTTTGCCTAACCCAAGGTCACCAAGATTTTCTACCATATTTTTTCTTAAAGTTTTATGGTTTTAGTTCTTATATTTGGATCTATAATCTATTTTGAGTTTGTTTTTGTCGTGTAAAGTAAGTGTTGAAGTTTACTTTTTTGCATGTGAGCGTCCAATTTTTCCTGCATTATTTTTCAAAAAGTTGATGATTTCCCCCCTTGAATTGCCTTGGCAAGCTTGTCAAAAATTAATTGACCAAATATGTGTGTGTCTATTTGTGGATGCTCTGTTCTGTTGATCTATGTATTTATTATTTTGCCAATATCACAGTCTTGATTATTCTAGTTTTATGATAAACTTTGAGATATAGTATGCCTCCCAACCTTTTTCTTCATTTTCAAAATTGGTTAGGCTATTTTAGGGCCTTTATGTTTCCACATAAACATTAAGACTAGCTTGTCAATTTCTATAAGAAAGCATTCTGGGATTTTTGTTGTTATTGCATTGAATCTATAGATCAATTTCAGGAAAATTGTCATTCCAACAGTACTGAAACTTCCATGAACATGGTATATCTCCCTTATTTATTGATTTATAAGATTTATTTATTTATTTTAGAGAGGGGGGAGGGGCAGAGGGAGAGAGAGAATCTCAAGCAGACTCCCACCTGAGCACAGGACCTGACTTGGGGCTTGATCTCACAACTCTGAGATCATGACCTGAGCCGAAACCAAGAGTGGGATGCTGAACTGACTGAGCCACCCAGGTGCCCCTCCCCCATTTATTTAGATTTTTAATTTGTTTCAGCAATATTTGGTTGTTTTCAGTTTATGAGCCCTACACCATTTTGGTTAAATTGATTGCTAAGTATATCATAATTTTTATTCTATTTTAAATTTCTTAAAATTTCAATTTTCAATTATTCATGGCTAGCATGTAAAATTCAATGAATATTTGTACATTGGCCTTCTGTACATTGTGCTCTTGCTAAATTCACTTATAAGTTCTTAACAACTTTTTTGCAGTTTCCTTTGAATTCTCCACATAGACAAATATGTTATCTGTATTTATTTCTTCCCTAAGTGAACCCTGGTAGTTTGTGGTTTTTAAGAAATTTATACCTTTCATCTTAGTTTTCAAATGTATTAGCATAAAGCTGTTCATAGCATTCCCTTATTACCCTCTTATTATCTATAGGCTTGGTAGTAATTGTCTTTCATTTCTTACTTTGATAATTTGTGTCTTCTGTTCTTCCTGATCAGTCCAGCTAGAGGTTTATCAACAAACCTGTTCAAGAACAGGTTTTGGTTTTATTGAGTCTTCTCTATTATTTTTCTGCTTTCTATTTCATTTATTTTTTTCTCATTATTATTTCTTTCTGCTGACTTTGGGTTTCACTTTTTCTTCATTTTATAGTTCTTTCAGAAGGGAGCATAGATTACTAATCTGAAATATTTCATCTTTTCTAATATAATAATTTAATGTCAAACCTTTTCCTCTAAGCACTTCTTTACTGCACTCCTTATGTTTCAAAGTATTGTGTTTTCATTTTTATTCAGTTCAAAATATTTTTAACTTCTCTTGTGATTTATTTTTGACCCATGAATTATTCAGAAATGTGTTAGTTTCCAAATATCTGGGGATTTCTGGATATTCTCTGTTATTAATTTCTAATTTAATTCTATTGTCATTAGAAAATGCACTTGGTATGATTTCAATCCTTTTAAATGTACTGGGACTTGTTTTATGGCTCATAATGCAATCTCTCTTGGTGACTGTTATGTGTACATGGAAAGAAACTGTATTTCACTATTGTTACGTGCATACATATTTAGGATCACTGTGTCCTCTTAAAGAATTGACTCCTTTATCATTATAAAATCTTTCCTCATCCATAGTGATATTTCTTATCCTGAAATAAATTTTATTGATGTTAATATAGCAGCTCCTGTTTTCTTTTGACTAGTGTTTACATGGTGTGTCTTTTCCATCCCATAACTTATCTATGCTTTTTTTGCATTTAAACCAGGTTTCTTGTAGATACTGTATAGTTGGGTCTTGATTTTTTTTTTAATTCAATCTGAAAATTTCTGCTTTTAAATTGGAATGTTTAGGCCTTTTACATTTAATGTGATTATATAAATGGTTGGGGTTAAATATAGCATCTTACCTCTTATTTTCTTATTTGTCTCATTTCTTTGTTCTTGTTTTTCTGTCCTCTTGAATTAAATGAATGTTATCAAATACCCATTTTGCTGCCAATATGGGTTTATTAGCTACATCTTTCCACTTTAGTGATTGTTCTTGTTTACAATATACATCTTTAACTTATCAAAGTGCCTTCAAATAATGCTATTCCCCTTCACGTATAATGCAAAACCTTACAATAGTGTGCTTCCATTTCTCTCTCCTTCTGTCCACTGTGCTCTTGTCATAGATTTTGCTCCTTCACCTTATAAACCTTTTAATATATGGTTATTTTCCTTTGAGAAGTTAATTATGTTTTACATTTAAAAATTAATTTAAATATTGTCATATTTACCCACATATCTGTCACTTCCAATATTCTTCCTTTCTCTGTATAAGTCCATATTTCCACCTGATGTAATTTTCCTTCTGTATGAAAAATGCTATTTAATATTTATTATAGTGTTAGTCTGCTGACCATAAATTCTCTCAGCTTTTATTTTGGCTAAAAAATTATTTATTTTGCCTTCATTTTGAAACATATTTTTGCTGAGTATAGAATTCTAGATTGACAGTTTTCTTCCTTCAGTACCTTAAAGAAGCCTCTCCATTGTCTTCTGGCTTGCATGGTTTCTGATGAGAATTTTATTTATATACTTTCTTCCTTCATCTATACATAATATGTCTTTTATTCTCTGGCTACTTGTCAGATTTTCCCTCTATCAACTTATCAATTTGATTATGATATATTTTGGTATGGGTTTCTTCTTGCTTTTTTTCTGTTTGGAGCTCATGGAGATACTGGATCTTTGAGTTTACAGCATTTTTAATGGAATTTTGAATATTTTCAGCAACTGTGTCTTCAGCTATTTCTCTGTCCTTCATCTTTTCCCCCCATCATAGATCTCAATGATATGTCTGTTAGATTGCTTCCTGATCACTGTTGCCCTGTTCGTTTTTTTCAGTCATTTTTCTTTGCATATCATTTTGGAAAGTGTCTACTGCTCTCTTAGAAGATCCCACCAATGTTTAAAAAATTGTTCTGCTGTATCTAAACCACTGTTGATCCCATTCTGTGTGCTCTGCCATCTCAGATAATGCATTTTTTTCATCTCTGGTTCATTTGGGTCTTTTCTATGTCTTCTGTTTCTCCCCCATCTTATTTATGTTTTCTTCTATCTTTTTGATAACATATATTTGACTTGTAAAAGTTATTTTAACATTCATTTCCTGTATTTCAATTATTTCCTTTCTGGGTCTTTTTTTTTTTAAGATTTAAGATTTATTTATTTATTTGAGAAAGTGAGTGAGCAAGGGGAAGAGGTTAGAGGCAGAAGGAGTCTCAAGCAGACTCCACTCTGAGTGTGGAGCCTGATGCAGAGCTTGATCTCAAGACCCTGAGATCATAACCTGAGCCAAAACCAAGAGTCAGATGCTTAACTGACTATGCCACCCAGGCAGCCCTGGGTCTATTTCTAATTATTGGTTAATCACAGACATGAGACATATATTCCTGGTTTTTTAATGCCTGGTAATTAAAACAGCTATTTGTTTTATAATTTCACTCTTTAAAAAGCTGCAGAGGAGCACACAGAGGTCCAATTTACTCTCCGCTCCGCTTGTCCTAATGCCAACATCTTACATAATCCAGTACAATTATGCAAGCCAGGAAAGTCACACTGATCCAATACTATCAACTTATCACAGATCTCATTTGAATCTTACCAACTGCAAACGTCTGGGAGACTCTGAGTTCATCTCTCTTCAACTCGCCAGGAACCTCAGTTTAGGTTTCCATCCCTGCACACTGCCTGGAAACTCTCTGGACAGTGAGCTGGGACCGTTGTGGGGTAGGAAGGGTTCTGCACAGAAGACACGCTCCAAGAGACACATTGCTTCACACTTGCCTGGGGCAAGTGGTACATTGGTGTGGTTTTGAGGAGCACCAAGACGCTTCCAATGACTTCTGACTCAGGATCCCATGGCCTCAAATTCTGTTATCAGAGACTTACTCCTTTGTACTTTAAAAAGAAGAAAGCCTTCAGAGCCTCACTACTGCTGAATTTCCTGAGAGGAAGATGGGAAATAAATGTGGATGAAATACACACCTGCCGTGAGATGTGCTTTTCATCTACTTCTCAATGAATTTACCTGGTCCTAGTATATATCTGAGGCAGGTACCACAATCCACCTTGTCTCCCATACATGCCTGGGGCAGTTGTCACAGTCTTCATCCTATCCCCTGCACACACCTGAGGCAGATGCCACAATCGACATTATCCTCTGCACACACCTGAGGCAGGTATCACCACACCCATTCTCCAGGTGAGTACCTCGAGGAGCCTCCAGAAGTTCCTACAAACTTCAGAGCTTCTAATTGCGGGCATCTTTTGGCTCCCCCTCCAGGGAAAACTACTCCCCCCTTCATCTATCATATCAGCTCCTCCAAGGTTGGGAAGAGGGAGGATGTCTGGAGGGTGGCGGGGTCCTAGAGCTCAGAGCCCACCCCAGGACTCTCTTCCTCCGGGAAGCCTCCCGCCTGTTGCTGCACCACTCTGGCCTCAGGGAGCAGCTCCCTCCAATCCCTTGGCTCCTGTGGGTTCCCAGCTCTCTCTTTATGCCCAGCTGAGATTGATGCAAGGATGTTTAAGGAAGACTTTGAGATAAAATGAACGTATTTCTGGGAAAATATGAAGTACCAATCCTGGCCCAAGAAGAAATAAAAAACTTAAATAGATTTAAAATGGGAATCAAAGTTTTCACCTTTCTCAGAAAAAGAGCCTCATGCCAAAATAGCTAACAGCCTCTTTCTAGGGACAGATAATCCTTATCTTATGTAAACTTTTCCAGAAAACAGTAATAGAGGTAAAATAACATGTTTCATTTTAAGATACTGGCGACCATCGTGTTCCAAATCTGGATAAGGGCAACACGAGATCAATTTTCCTGATACACTGGTAGGAAAATCTTGAATGAAATATTAGCTAACTGGAACCTACAGCATGTTTTAAAATACACACTCACAGGAATGGCTAAAGTTGAAAAGACGGATACCTCCAAATGTTGACAAGAATGTGGAGCTGCTAGAGCTTTCATGGAGTGTTGATGGGGCGTTTGGGGAAAAGATCTGTGGTTGCTTATAAATCTAAATGCACAGCTGCCCCATGATGCAGCAGTCCTGCCCCAAGACGTTTACCCAAGAGAAATGAAAACATATGTCTACAAAATGACCTGTACAAGAATGTTCATAGCAATTTTATTCATAATATCCAAGAAATGGATATTGGAGTTAGAGGATGGAGTACTACTCAGCCATAACATCAGATAGACCGCCAGTCCACTCAACAACACGGCGAATCTCAAAACCCTGTGTCTGTTTGTTTGTTTTAAGATCTATTTATTTATTTCAGAGAGTGGCGAGGGGGGAGCAGAGAGGGAGAGAGAATCACAAGCAGACTCCGCACTCAGCACGGAGCCCAATTTGGGGCTCGATCCCATGACCCCGAGATCATGACCTGAGCCAAAACCAAGACTTGGATACTTAACCAACTGAACCACCCAGGTTCCCTTTTTTGAAAGAAGCCAGACACAAAGGGTACATACCATGTCATTCAGTTTATGTGAAGTTCTAGAACAGGCAAAACTAATTTACGGTGGGAAAAAATCAGAGCTACTTTTACCTCTGGGTGGGTGGGGGCTGGGGAGGAGCAACAGGAAGTTTTCTGGGGTGACTGTTCTGCATCTCTGTTGGGTTTTGGGTCACACAGGTGTGTGCATTTGGCAAAGTTGTATGTAAATGTTAGTTCAAAAGCAAAAAAAAAAAAAAAAAACTAAGCAAAAATACTGAACTCTAGAGAATGATGTCCATGCTGAACTATTTAGAGGAAAATGAGCTAAGAATTGCAACTTACCTTAATGCGCATCAGAAAGAAATAAATTGTGCCAACACAGTGATTGTGGACAACAACACTGCATTACACAATTCAGAGTCTCTAAAAGACGAGGTGCTAATTGTTGTCACCACAAAAATCAAACAATAATTAGGTGAGGTAATGCAGATGCTAGCTAATCATACTGCAATATACACATGCATCAAGCCAACATGTGGTACTAAGCTTAGACCCACAGTGTTGTATGCCTATTATAGCTCAATAAAAATAAATTAATTGTCTTTAACAAATTAAAATTTTTCATAATAAAATTTTGGACAAGATACAGCATGATCAAAAGTGGTTTATCCCAGGGATGCAAAGATGGCTTCAATTCAGAGAATGATCAATTACATTAACAGACTAAGGGAAAAACTAACGGTGCTGAGTAAGTATCTGATAGAGGTTAGTGCGTCCTGTCTTTCTAAAGACTCTCAGAAAGCTAAGAGCACGAGAAGCTTTCTTGACTTGATAAAGGTGGTCTTCAAAACACCAACGATGGGGGGGTTTGGAAGCATTCTGTCCATGATTGGGGACCCAACAAGGACACCTGCCCTCCCCACTGGTCAGTGGAGCTGGACGGTCCTCCATCAGACACAGACAGGAAATAAGGCATCCAAGAGTTGGAAGGGAAGAATGAACTTATCCTTATTCATAAGAATAAAAATAAAAAAGGAATAAAATAGGAGTGAAGATGAAAAGAAGAATGCCCGTCTATCTACTGGTCAACTACGTAGAAATCCTAAGTGACTAATAGACAAAGAGCATCATCAGCAACAAAATAATAAGAGAGTTCAGTGAGATTCTAGATTAAAAAGAGGCCAACTCACACACTGACCAGCAGCAATCCACAAGAAGAAGTAGTAGAAAGACATCGCTGTTCACCCTAGCTGCAGAATCTCCTGGGAGCCCAGGAATCAGCCCGAGGAAGGACTGGCCAGACTTCCCTGGTTAGGCTCAAGGTCTCCATGGGGGAGGGAGATGGGCCGAGGCTGAGTCTGCTTTGTGGGACAGTGGCACAGCAGGGACTGGGCTCAGAGGCCCAGCTCACACCCGGTTTCACTCTGCAGAGAAGATGGGGAGTTCCGTGGACATGGGTGGAAAATGACTCGCTAGGTGGGGAAAGAAATCGGTTCTTGGCACAGGCGCTCGTGGGGCTGGGAAAACCCCAGGTGTGAGAGAGGAAGGTGGGGCAACTTTACTCGTGAAAGACAATGACGGGAAGAGCTATCACCTTGGTGCAGTAAACACTTCTTCAATTAGACCCAACATCTTCACGCGTAGCTGGGGATCGAGGGATTTGGCCGTGTCCAAATTAAAAATATGAACAGGCATAAAAATATAGAGAAGAGATAATGATGCCTGTTGGATGAAGGACACTGCAGGGCAGTTAACAGGGCAAAGAAAGTGCGAGCAAGACCCATAAGCACCAGGACTAGGGACACGCACTGCAGCTGGACACCTGGGGAAGGGGCCACGTCACCAGTCCACATGCACGGAGACTGTGTAACTCAAGAGTAGTCAGAGCAATGCCAAGGGGAAGGAAAAGACTTTCCACCCCGCGCCCCACAAGTTTGCAGAAATGAGAAAGGACACCGAGTGTGGGTGAGTGCGTGGGGACAGGAGCCTCGTCCTCTGAGGGGATGTGTCCAAGTTTCCGGCATCGGGCGCGGAATCTGGCCACAGTGAGTTTCATTCTGCAGGCAGAGCTCCCAGCTCCACGTCTGCCTTCCTCGAGCAGGTGGACAGTTTGCCCACCTGGGGAGGTGGGGGGACAGGGCGGGGGACGCACGCTGCGGAAAGCCGCACGACCGCAAGAGGCAGCAGCCCAGGTGTCCACACTGCAGTGTGGACAGAGCTTTAAAAACATACTGCCACATGGGAAACACACGAAGCCGGAGAAACCATCAGCACCAGCAGAGGGAATTAAACACACATACAACACATCCCACGACATGCATACGCGCGACAAGGCGTCCAGAGCCCTGAAGGCAGCTGCCACCTCCAGCCCCAAAGCTGCCGGGACTGGAGGATGCCTGGGGCCGAGGCCCCAGAGCTGCGGGTGGGGATGCCCCTCAGGGGCCCCAGAGTTTAGCAGCAGGTGCGGGGCCAGAAAGACCAGCTGGCCCTAGGGGCATGGCCACAGGTGCCCATGGGGGTCACAGGCCATGGGCTTTCCTTCGGCCCTCCTGTCTCCACCCCAGCCCTGACTCCCCTGGAGCCCCCGCGTCCTGGCTGCTGACCGCCAGGTGTCTCACCTGCCACAGGCTTCAGGCGTGGGGACGGCTGCAGGGCGGGAGATTTGGGCTGCTGAACGGTGTGAACTCGGGCTCACACGGGCGTTCCTGCGGGCAGTCTGGACAGAGAGGAGGGAGGCAAGCCCCTCACATTTCCTGGCAATCAGCTCTCACTTTCGCCCCCCCCCCAGCCTGACCCCTTCATTGGGCTCTCAGCTGCTTCCCTGCACTTTCTAGGGTTTTCACATTTTCTACATTTTGCACATGAGCAAACTGAGTCACAGAGCGGCCGAATAAGGTTCCCAGGGTCACAGAGCTGGTGAGTGCCGAGCTGTGTTCTGAACCAAGGCTGGCTGGCTGCTCCATACCCACAGCCGCCTGGGGCAGGTGAAGAAAGCAGGGTCATCGGAGGACATCAGAGGCAGCCCCCCACGCATAGCTGTCATGTCCCCCCAAGAGCCTGTAGCATGACTTAGTCCCCCGCTGACTACTGGCGCCCCACCAGGCTGCCCGAGCGAGCGCCGTCCCCGAGTCCAACATCTTTGTGACGTGCTCTGAGATGAAGCGTGGCAGAGCCTCTGCACAGCCAGCCCAGCCCCCATTTCTGCCTCCATGCTTCGCTCTCGCCCGCATGGCTTCCAATGGCCCCCTCTGCTTCCACCTCCCCAGCATTGCCGAAGTGTTCCAAAGCACACTTTGGCGCTTGGAACACGTCCTCCGTAGGGGCACACACATCTTGCCGCTCATTGACAGGCAGGTAACCCACTCCCTTCCCGTGACCCGGCTGTGCTCATGGAGACAGGTCGTCCCCTGCCCCCCAGCACCCTGTGCCCCAAGGTGAGGACCCAGCTTGGGAGACCAGCACTTGAAGGTACAAGGTCTTCATCAGTCCCCTTGGCCTTGTCCTGGAAAAAAAGCCTCTGTCCTCTGGCCAAAGGTTTGGAGCAGAAAGTTTCACTCCCCGTCGTCAGGACAGAGAAAGAAACATACAGAATAAAGGCAATTGTGTAATCCTACGGAAAGAATGATCCCAGTTCTCTGCTGGGGTCATTGCAGACTCCAGCCGCACACCAGCATCAGTCGGTGAGGGGCGCACAGGGTTGGCGGGAGAGACGCCTCGTGACCCGGTCAGGCCTCAGAACCGACTTCCCTTCGTTCTGTCCCGGGTGCCCACCCTGCAGGCTCCTGCCGCCTGGGCGTCCTTGACCTGCTGGCCCTCGGGACCTGCACGGCACACTCGGCTCCAGATGGGGCTGTGGAGCCTGCCCCTGTGTGTACACCTGTGTGTATGTGCATCTACGTGCACACATGTCTCTGCATGCACACGCATGTGTATCTGTCATGCATGCATCTGCATGTGTGTGCGTCCTCACAGCCTACAGCACACATCCACCTACCTCAGAGGCTCCCCGAGGTGCAGGAGGCTTACGCAGGCAGAGCCAGGAGCCTCGAGGGCCAGAGTCAGAGCCCAGCGACTGAGTCACTGAAGATGCATCGGCCAAATGGGTCACTCAACTCCTTCTGCTAACTGCTCATCAGGCTCATGGCAATTTACATTACGGGGACTGGTTTCAACAACATTAGAGTGATTTTTTTTCCCCCTAAATCTGGGCTTTGCTGTGGTTTTGTTGCAGAATTTTTAGATTTGTATTTGTGTTGGCCACTACATTTTATTCACCAGTTCTCAGAAAACTGAGTTGGTTTTCTAAGATCCTGCAAGGGGACTGAGCCTCTGTGTGTAATGCCTGCTGTCGGCATCACGGGGAGCTCAGCACATCAGGGCCCAGAGAAGCTGGATGCCTTGCCATCAGTTCTGCCCGAGGTCCAGGCTCTCGGGCTCCTCAGTGGCTGAACGTCACTCTTCTGCATTTCACGTTTGGGGTGAGGCGCTTCTGGAGCCCGCACAGATCTGCGTGCAAATGGGAAGAATTTGGCCAGTGCAGGCAACCAAGCCAGAAGTCCGAAATGCCCCCAGCAAAGATGCGACCCCAAAATACCGAGTGAAACTGACCCTTCAGTGCGAGGCGTCTGTCTGGCTGGCTTGGCAGCGTGCAGTGAGCTGGCTTCGAGCAAAGGGACCCCTAGCTGATCAGCATGCGCTCCCACCCCCCAGCCCGGAGTGTGCCAGCCCCCAGCCCAGCTCCGTCCAGCTCGTGCATCAGGGCTCCCCGAGCTCATCCTTGGCACCCCTGCGTGTGGGAAGCACTTGACAACAAGGGGTATTTCGAGCAGAAAGCGTCCTGCACGAAATTTCGTAAACATTTTCCCTTGTGATCTGGACTGGCCCAGGTCCTTCGGAGAAACAAGCAATAGGATGTTGTGTGTGCATGAACATGTGCGCGTGCGTGTGTGTGCGCGTGCACGTGTGCGCGTGCGCACGTGTGTGCGTGTGAGCACACACGCAGAGAGAGGGGGACCCAGGGAACCAAAGCAGCTGGAACCCGAAGGTTGTCTGCTAGCAGAGCTCTCTCCTCCTTGGCGGGAACTCAGTCTGTTCTAGTCAGGCCTTCAACTGATCAGATGAGGCCCACCACAGCATGCAGGGTGGTGTGCTTCACTCAAAGTCTACCGACTTAAACGTTCATCTCATCTAAAAATGTCTTCACAGCCATGACTAGACCAGTGTTGGACCCAGCGTCTGGTCCTGTGGCCTGGTCAAGCTGACACCTGGGCCTGGCCATCACTTGCCCCTTGCAGGCTTGCCAGAACAGTGCCAGGGAGCCCTGCCATGGACCCCACGGTGAGGGGCTGGGTGTCCAGAGTTCTGGCCATGGCTGAGGTCCAGGAAGGGAATGCATCCCTTGCAGGTTGGCTTGCTCACTAATAAGGCCATTCGTGTTTAAACAATGCCAACACATTTCTGTGAGGGTGACGTCAGCACAGAGTTCTCAGGTCTGAGAAAGTGGAGGCAGGACTTGAACGCAGGAGGTGAGGGCTCATTTCCACACGCCGACAGGGCCGGAGAAGCCCAGCTACCTGGGTGAGGACGTGAGGGTGTCCCCAGCCCGGAAAGGACAGGAGGACCCCAGCTCTTGCTCCAGCCCCTGGGAAAGCACCGCCCAGAACTGTCTTCCCCTGGGCTCTTCCAGCGCCCCCTTCTTCCAGCCATCCCACCCCAGAATTACTGGGGAAGGCTCGAGTCACACAGGGAGGTTGCGCCCCATGCGTGGAGGCCCACAGAAATGGCGGGCACATTTATTCCCGATGCGTGTTTCTGTCGAGGGTGAAAACTCTGGTTTCTGCTGACGGACACCCACCCCTAACCCTGCAGTCCCTACCGCATGGCACCTTTCTGCTCCGAGCTTCTGCCCACGAAAAGCGGAGACTCCTGGTTGGATGGCCAGGGACAGAGGGGCTGAGAGCTGGGCCTGGGGAGGGATGTCCCCCTGCTCCCAGTTCACAGGCACCCCCAGAACTCAAAGGGGCCCACAGGGCCTCCCGGCATTGCTGAAGCCCTAGGGATGGCCAAGCAGTTGCCCATTGCTGTGCGGGAGAGGGGGCAGTTCCCTGGACTGAAGCGTGTGGGCAGCCACCTCTGTGATGGGGGCTGGACCTGGGGGCAGGGCTCTCCACCAAGAAAGCCTGGACCCAAAGAGGACCACTGGCCTTGCCTGGTGAGGTCCATGCTCCCCCCTGCTGGCGTGCCCACCCTCCCAGCCCAGGAGCCAGTCTCTGCTGTGGGAAGCTTCCGGGCTGGCCTGGGGTTGCAGGGCCGTGGGGTGTGGGGTACGTTTGTGCCCCTTGCCCCCAGTGTGCTCTCCAGAAGAGAAAGGAAGCCGTAAGTAATGCCACAAGGACTCGGGAGGGAAATGGCTAGCTGTGGCTGGTCCTCGGTGGCCCAGCTTGCTGCAGAGAAGCTGCACAAACTTGCCCTGGTTGGGGGCCCTGCCAGGAGCGCTGGTGAGGGGTGCTGCCCCCTGGTTGCTGGGGGGCTCTGATGGGGAGGGCCGCTGCTCTGCCCAAGGCTCTCTCTGAAGCCCACCCCTCCCGCCCCAGGGTGAGGAGCCCCAGGGCCCCCTCGCGGGTCCCCATGGGACAGACAGCAGGTGCTGGTGGATGTCTGTGGGGGATGCTGCTCTCACTTTGCCCCGGGGCTCTGGAAATGTGTCTTTCCTGCACTCGCAGGTTTTTCTGGTTAAGAGCCTTACCTCCCACATGCATAGGCTGAAGCCAATATTTTCAGGTCTTCACAGAGTCTGACTTCCACCGTCTGATGGATGGTCCTGGGGATGAGTTCTATGTGAAACACGCTCTGAGCTCCGGTGACATGAAAGGCACACTCCCCACTCCGGGGATAGAGCGTCTCCTCGCTCTGCTCATATGTCTTCCTCACACTGCGCTTCCCGGCCCTGCCGGCCTCCTGCGTGGGTGCGGGGTGGGCTCCCCTTGCTGCCGGGACCACCTCGTCCTGCTCTGCCAGGCCTCCTGCCTCTGCACAAGCTGGGTCCCCGCATGAGGCTAACCTGCTGTCTGTTCCTCCTTCCTGAGCCTTCCCCACCGACCTCTGGCTTCCAGCGAGGCCCGGGCCCCTCCTGTGCACCTGGTTATGCCCCCGCCTTAGCCCTCCGTTTGGTCCACTTTGGGGGTGCCCCCATGCTCCAGGCCCTTTCCAGACTCCATGGCACCCTGGTGCAAGGGGCGGCAGCGTGGGGGTGTTTCCTGAGCTGCGGGTGCACCCAACACGGTGCACGGTGGGTTTCCGGTGTCGACCAGGCTGTGAGCGGGCTCCCGCAGGTCGGCCCCAAGTCCCCTGGCCCGATGACGAGCACCAGTCCAGTAAGCAGACTGGTCTGAGCGCCCCTCAGGTGCAAGGACGGCTACCCCGTCCAGACACAGACCCCGGGTTTGTGTGTGAGACGCGCAGGTCTAGTTGGGGGTAAGGGGAGCGGACTCTGGAAGCCCCCTTACCAGCCCCCGCGGGAGGGGGGTGGCGGGCTGGAGCAGCCGACCTCCCAGCACACTGCCGGCCCCGCCTCCCCGACCGCGCCCCGCCTCCCCGACCGCGCCCCGCCCCCTGCGCCTCCTTCCATGGGCCCAACAGCTTCACACTGGGGAGCGCCCCGTGCTTGTTTTGGCTGCGGCAGTGGTCCTCTGCGCAGCCCCGGCTCGCATAACCGTGAGGTATCCGCTTTCTCTGCTGACGCCTTTCGGTGAGGCCTGAAATGGCCCTGGGCGGGCGGGCGGGCCGGCCTCCAGCGCTCCCTCGCCCGGACTCGGCGTGGGTCTCTCGCGGTGGCCCCCCCACCGGGGGCGGGCTGGCCGTGGCGGAAGGAGCCCGGGGCCTCTGGGAGCCGGGGACAGCCGCCCCTGACCACGCTGGCCAGCACGGGCCGCGGCTGGGCTGCCTCCACCCTCTGACTGCATCCCTCCCGGTGTCATCCCGGCCTCGCCAGCATCCTGGGCCTCGGGTCAAGAGAAAACTAACTCTTGGGGGGAGCAGGTCCGGGAAGCGCTGTGCTGGATGTCCTTGTCTCCAGCCAGGCCCCTCGAGGGCAGCGTCCAGCGCCCTGGCCGTGGCCCGTGGGCCCTCGATGTGGTCGGATGCCCATGTGTGAAGACGTCCGTGGCCCTGTGCCCTTTGGGCCCGGCCACCCTCTCCCTCAGCTGCGGCGGCGGAAAGGTGGGGCGAGGGAAACAGGAGACTCGAATAATGGGCGAGAATTATTATGTCTTCGTGTGAGCTGGAGCGCAGCCCCGTTCCCTGTGATAACCGGGGGCTCAGCGTCTTCCATTTCCGCGCTCCGAGCCAGGGCCGGCCATGACAATGAGCGCATTGTTCCCAGCGCCCCGCATCGCCACGGGATCGGCTTGCACTAGGAACTCGGGAGGATGGGGCCAGGACATTCACCAGGAGGGGGGCAAGGGACACGCCACCTGCTGCTGACACCCGTGCACAAGTGGCCTAGTGACAGGCCCCCCCACAGCTGGGACAGGCACCCGCGGGAGGGATCTGGGCGCCCTCATGGGGGGCAGAGGCTTTTTGTAGCAAAACTGTGAGGCTGGAACCAGTGCTAGCTTCCTGTCTGGGAGCAGGTGAGGGCCCAGGAACTTTGGATGGGCCTTACGAGGTCACCTCTTGGGGCAACAGCCAGCACATGCCAGGTCCTGCACTGAGGAACCAAGAACAACAACGTCCCAAGGACCCAGGCCTTTGCCTTCCCCCCTGCGGCCGGGCAGGGATCGGGCAGTGTCCCCAGGAACCTTCTAGGAACAACAGAAACTGATCAGAACTGAGCTAAGTCTCGCCCACCCTTGCCCTGCCTCCCTCTGCACCCTGCTTCAGGGCTGGTGGGCAAGGGTTGGGGGCAAGGGAGCCCATGTCTTGGTCCTTGCTGGGCGCACCCTGAGCCCTGCCACTGAGACACACCTGCTCATCCAGGGGCAGGTGTCTCCTCGGCCCAGTGCCCCGGGGCAAGCCCCGCAGAGAGGTGGGCCGCCGCAGACCACTACTCCTCGGAGCACGGCCCCTCTGTGCGGCACTTGGTGTTCGAGTGAAGAAACAGGGCTGACCCCTGTTGTGGGGCCGAGCCAGGCTTTGGCCAGACCTCCTGGCCCCCAGCTCGAGCCTGCCTCCTGGACCTCAGACTCTGATGTCCCCTTTCTGATGCACCAGGCTTATGCAGCCCACATCCTGTACTCCAGGAGACGTGTCGACTCTGCGAGCCCCCTCTGCTGTGCTCCTCCACATGGCCATCTCTTTGGGCCTGGGGTGCCGAGGCCATGTGCACAAGCCTACGCTGCCCGGGCAGTGGCCCCTGGACACAGGCTCAGGTGTCAGGGGCACCACTCAATCCTTCCCCGTGGGACCTTTGAGGGGCTTTAGAGTCAGATGCATCCCTTTTGGGGGTCGAGGCCGTCCCTCTGCTTTGCCCACAGGTGCCTGACCTGCCCCGACAGCCATGTGTTCAGAGGGCGGCCAGGCCTTCCAGAGAACAGCCCACCTCTCATGGCTTTGGAGGGGATGGCGGCCCCTCTGAGTCAGTGCGGGGGGGTGGCAGGGGGGCAGGACAGGCCACCCTGGGGGAGGCTGTCGGCCCCAGGGCTCCTCCTGGGTGGCACCGGCCCCACCAGCCGCTCCTGGTTCTTGTGTTATCTGCGTTGGATTCCTGGAGTCTAAACTCTTAAGCTCCCGTAAATCCCCTCTCATATGGAAGTCAGCGAGCCGTGTAATATTTAAACCGTCCGCAGTCGTACCTCATTTGTTTACAAGTTTTCCGTGCTGGCCCCAGGGCCTGGGATCCCTAAGTCAGGTTTCCCAACAACCCTGGAAGGCCCAGCCCTGGGGGCAGAGGAGCTCCGTCCCCACGTTCAGGGAAGGGCAGGGGGGCAGGATTATGGGGGAGGGGGTGCGAATGTGGATTCAGGGCCTGGGGCGTCCCCAGCCCACTGACTCCAGGGGAGCAGAGGATGGGAGTCCAGCATCGGGCCCCCCGACCCTGTCTGGGGGGAGGACAGCGTGGCAGCTCAGCCTGTCCCATGCTCGTGCTCACCTCCATCCTGGGTGGGGAGCCTGCTCCCCTCATAAGCAGCTCCCTCTGCCAGAAGGCCCTGTGATCTCAAGGGTCCTACGTGGGTCTTCAAACCTCAGGGCTGTGGATGGGAGGGCAGTGCTGGGCCAGGGGCCTCCAGATGCCTGGGGCTCCTTGGTACCCACAGCATGACTGGGCAGCCTCCCGCCTATGCTGCCGTGTGGGGCTATAGCAGGGCGAGTGGCTCACAGCGTTGGTGTCCCCCGCATCACGGTGTCCAAGTGCAGAGCCTGAGCTGGGGTGTACTTGGAGTTCCTGCCCTGGCCTTCCTGGGGTCCCCTGCTCTGGCACCTGGGTAGTGCGCGGGTGCTCACCACACGCATCGGGACTGTCTCTTCCATCCACATGCACACCTTTTGTCTCACTGTCCCTTCCCTTTCCTTGGCAACCATGTAGACCCGTGGAGGGACAGAGCAGCATCTTCTGCTCCCTGCAGGAACCACAGCCACGGAGCAGCCCCTGGAACTGGGTGGGGTTCCCACCAGTGCCTGTGAGATGAACGAACGAATGAGTAAGTGAATGAATGAATGAGTGCAATTGTCATAGCCACGTCAGCCTACATCTCCTTTCAGCAGAGGGTGTGCTCCCCCATGGGTCTGCGTGAGGGCGGCCTCCCCTGCAGCCTGGCCCCCAGGCCTGCCCGATGGAGTGAGGGAGGTCCCCCACTCTCCTGGACCTGGGGTTGAGGCAACGGGGTCTCAGGAGGCCGTGGGGATGGCAGACACAGGGTTGGTACCAGACCTGGAGCCACGTGGAAACCAAGGGCTCTCTTAGGCTTCTCCCTCCCCCAGGGGCCAGGTGGCCCTGCCTCTGTAAGCAGGAGCTCCTGCCTCACCCCTGCTAGGACAAGCTGCTCCCTGGGAGCTGGCGCCCGAACCGCTCCCTTGTTTCCCACCATCTCTGTATTGAGGCCACCCAGGAGAAGGTGTGGTCATCACCCCATTTTGGACGGGAGCACTGAGGCTCTGAGCAGCCACATGGCTCTCCTGGGGCCACACAAAACTCAGCCCACCCGCTGCAGCCAGGCAGGAGGTGGGAGGTGCCATGGCTCTAAGCTACACACTGGCCTCCCAGGCAAGTGACCCCAGCCATTTATTGAGGGTCAGCATTGTGCTCGGATACTAAGGTAGAGAGGGCTGGCGCCCAGACCACACCTTCAGGAGGCAACAGAGCCTCTATAGGTGAGCCCATGACTGGCTGACACCCCTTGAACCCCATGGGGGGTATCCAGGCCTTGGAGACCCCCATAGCAGAGATCATGGGTCCAGGGGACAGGTGGATGGTAGGAGCACAAAGGTTTTTTCCCCTGTGAGTGTTCTGCAACCCTACCTGAGGTCCACCTCACCCTGCTACAGACTCTCTGTGTCTGGTTCCCATCATAAGACATGGCTTCAGGGTTACCCCCATAATCATGGCCAGGATCTC